>NW_023215097.1:0-606 GCF_002007445.2 Ailuropoda melanoleuca
AAAAAAATATTTACAAAAACTGGACAGAGTCTCAGGGACTCGTGAGACAATATCAAAATGTCTAACATTTATAGACATGTCTAATGTCAAATAACATGTTATTAGAGTCTCAGCAAGAGGAGAAGGAATGTGGCTTAGAAAGGAATTTAAATCACTGGAACACTACATCAAAACTAATGATGTACTGTATGGTGACTTACATAATAAAAGAAACTTTTAAAAAAAGGAAGTAAAAAATAATGGCTGAAAACTCCCATATTTGGTGAAATATATACATTTACAGCTTCAGGAAGCTCAGCAAATCTCAAAATGGGTGAACTTAAATCCACCTGAGACACATCATAATCAGAATATTAAAGGCAAAGAAAATCTTTAATTGATAAAGTGGGACATCTGTAAAACTACAAAGCAGTTCAAGAAGTAGAACATTTCTAGCTCTCCCAGAATCCTTCATATTTCTTTCCAATCCTGCCTCTTTCTCTTCCCTTAAAGGTCAACACTAGGGTGACTTTTGTGATATAACGTCTTTGCTTTTCTTCATACTTTTATACATTTACCACCACATCCCTAGGTTGTCCTCTTTTACATTTTAAATAATGCAGTCAT
>NW_023215098.1:0-606 GCF_002007445.2 Ailuropoda melanoleuca
ATTTAACCTAAAAGGGGAGTGAACCATCACTACCGCAAAGTCTTAAATTGCCACGCCCACATTTCTGCTAACGACCACATGGGCATTCACGTGGGCGTTGCTTTTTCCTGAGTCATCAGAAGGGAGAAAGCTCCTGCCTTCTGGGAATAGAACTTTCAGTTAGTAGGGCTCAAGCTGTGGCATATTCCACACTTTTAGTAAAGGCTTAGTCTAAATTCATGTATCTGTTCAACTTCTCCCGCAGTTAAAACAGACTTCAATTTTGAAATCTTTGTTCAGAAGACTCAGGGACCATGTCCAAAAGAGAGTACGCATGCTCCCTTTTCTGGTGATTGTACCTGCTTCCTTATGTAACAATAAAGCAAGAATGTCAACCCTGAATGGAGTCACAAATAATGCTTAGTACTTGTTACACGGTGGCCCCTCGATAAATAGTGTTTTAAAAATCAGTGAGGGGCACCTGGATGGCTCACTTGGTTAAGCGTCTGCCTTTGGCTCAGGCCATGATCCCAGAATCCTGGGATCAAGTCCCACATTGGGCTCGACTGCTTCTCCCTCTGCCTGCCACTCCTCCTCCTTGTGCTCTGTCAAATAAGTCAATTTAAA
>NW_023215099.1:0-606 GCF_002007445.2 Ailuropoda melanoleuca
AAGTGCATCCTGCTGCCACCCTGGCCACTCTCAGCAGCCTTCCTTTGCCCCTTTCCCTGGGAAGTGGAAGGATTGGAGTCCATCAATCAGGACATAATTAGAGAAGATGGGCCTGGGCGGGGTGCCCAGATTTCCACTGCCTCCTCACTGTCTTCTCAACTGGGAAGGAAACCCTGACCATAAACCAGATGGGAGGAAGATCTGGATTCTTAGCCTTGCTCAGCTGATAATAACTACTGATAGAACAGTAGTCATCATAATACAGCAGCGACCACTGTGGAGCTCCTGCTGTGTGCTCTCCACACATTAGCTCAAAGAAACCACTAACAGCTCTAGGACTTTGAGCAGTAGGATGCCCCACCTGGGCCTCAGTTTCCCTATCTATATCAGGAAGGGGTGGGACCTTCCAGTTTAGATAGTGAGTCTGAAACATCTGTGATTGAACCAAAATCTGGACAAGGTGTGTTTGTTGTCACCGCTCCTATCTGTTTAACGAAGACAGAAGGAAGTCAACCAGGAAAAAACCGGCTCCCAGTTATTCCATGTTCTCGAAACAACAAAACAAAAAAGTCATCATTTTTAAAAGTCCTAAGAGTTCTCGCCCAA
>NW_023215100.1:0-606 GCF_002007445.2 Ailuropoda melanoleuca
ATTTTGGCCTTATTTTCTTCTCTGTGGTATTGAAGCCTTATGAGAATACCCATATGAACTCTTATATTTATATTAAAATGTAAACTTCTGTAATCATGAATACCTTATATGGGTCAACTTATGACTTTAAAGAAGTTAAAAATGACTTATACAAATATAAAATAAACATTTTACTCAACTCATTAACTAATAAAGAAAACCACTAAGATGGTAAAACTGGCTCCAAGAGCATTTCATAAAAAGGGGTTTATATAGCCTAACAAGAAAACCATCTAAAATATTTTAAAGTAGGGATGCCAGGTTAGATACAAAACTCATTATTGTCCTATGGGGCAATCAAACCATAACCATCAGGATGATCTTTTCTATCAGAGAGAAACTTAAATTTTGGCAAGTAACTTAATAGTGTCTCGGTTCTAATCAAATAGTAAATAGCAAACTCAAACACAGGTACGTTCCCCTAGAAAATTATATAATAATATATAATAATTATATAATTCTAGGTTGAGTTTATTAAACAATGTCACAATAACATTGTGCCGCCCACCTTTTCTGTCTTTTTTCTAGTTTTAATAATTTTTTTTAAACAATCAAGGTGTCGGCATG
>NW_023215101.1:0-606 GCF_002007445.2 Ailuropoda melanoleuca
GTGATGGTAAGAAAGAGTTAATATTAGTATCACTGAAATCTGCAGTAAAGCCGAGGATTTGCTGGCCCCCTGAAGCTAGCCAGGGCATCTGATTCAAAACAACCCAGAAGGCAAAGAATAAGTCAAAGAGCAAATGAAGTCTCTCCCAAGCCCCAAAGGAAGATTCCATCACCACACACTGTAAACCTTCCTATCTTCTTTTTCCACTCTTTCTCTGTATCACATTTCAGTTCTTGGAGACTCTCTCCTCCCCAAACTTGGCCACCCTCTCCCAGGATTCTCCTATTACTTTCTCTCTCCCTTTTTCATACAAGAGCAGTTTCTCGACACTTTCTGTTGAAAATCCCACCATCTTCTCCCTTTCCCAGACCCGCTCTCTGTTCTTTCCCCTGTACTCTACCAAAAGAGCAAGACCCAGCAGGCATTACAAACTGGGGGTGGGGGGTCCCTGGAGGAGGACTGGGATCATGGGTGCCTAGAGTATGTAGTCCCTGAAACACTTTTGATACCATGTTCATGACCTACTATGTGTTACACACCACATTAAATTCCTGAATGTAACAGGTGTCTAAACTGGGGTGTTCTAAGTGTGCGCTAAGGACACCG
>NW_023215102.1:0-155 GCF_002007445.2 Ailuropoda melanoleuca
ACCGTGAGTGAAACACGATGAACACAGCACTGAGAAAGACTATTCGGCCAAAACCCGCTTCCAACGAAATGCTTGTTCCCTGGGGAAATCTGTCAAAACTGCTGGCGGCAATGGAACGAAAAGGCCCAAAACACGTCCGTCAGAAACAACACCGT
>NW_023215102.1:446-540 GCF_002007445.2 Ailuropoda melanoleuca
ACCCCGATTCCACATTGGGTGTGGGGGCTTGGGGAGGATCCAACCCTTAGAACCAAGAAACAAAGTGTGAGGGGAAAGCCCTTGAAGTCACGAC
>NW_023215103.1:0-606 GCF_002007445.2 Ailuropoda melanoleuca
CCTCTATCTCAGAAACCAATAATACATTATATGTTAATTAATTGAATTTAAATAAAAATATAAACAAAAAATATAAATATATGGAGACAAACACAAATTTATTATAAGTAATATCAGATGATGATTCCATTTCACATTATGTATCCTTAGGAGTAATGAAAATGAAAGAGGAAGGATTGGAAAGAGATGAATGGGAAAAAAATAAGAAAAAAATAGGAAGATGAAAAGGGGCAAGAATTAGGAAACAAGACATGAAATAACTTCACAAATACTTATTGAATACCAATTCTGTTAAAATGACTCCTAAAAACATATGGCCTCTGAGAACAAAGGCTATTGGGAGAGGTGGGGTTTTAGGCACCATGACCACACAGAAGGTGAAATGTTGGGACGGAGACTTGGGGGGCTCTCGAATCTCTCAAAACACCTGTGCTGTTTGGGTGTCAACTCCTTCAGCACACAACATGCTTGGCCTGGCTTCCGTCACCGATGGAGACTGTCACATCTCAGAGCCTCATCTCCTGCAGAACCTCCATGTCCTTGACAGGAGTCTCCTCAGAGCTCCCTTTACATCCTTATTCCTCAGGGTGTAGATGAAGGGGTTGA
>NW_023215104.1:0-2931 GCF_002007445.2 Ailuropoda melanoleuca
AGGATGTACTCTCCTGTAAGAAAATGACAAAAATTTTAACTTAAAAAGAAAAATTAATCTTTTTAGGATTATAAGTTTATTTAATTCATAAAAAGAACTTCTCATGGATTCTTCTAATAATTAACATCCATATGGGATTGTTTGGATTCTAATCATTCACTTACGCATATGGGTGGAAAAATTTGGTAACAGNACAGCAAACTTTAAAATTGTTATAAACCATTGCCCACCAGAAAATAAGTCAAAGTATCTAAGTGTACATTTGGTTAATGAGCAATAATATTTACTTTCTAAAATTGAATTTCAGTGTAACTTTTCAAGGAATATAAAATGTGTCACTTTTGGGGTGGCTCAGTCGGTTAAGAGTCTGACTTTTTTTTTTTAAGATTTTATTTATTTATTTGACACAGAGAGGGACAGCCAGTGAGAGAGGGAACACAAGCAGGGGGAGTAGGAGAGGAAGAAGCAGGCTCCCAGAAGAGCATGGAGCCCGATGTGGTGCTCAATCCCAGAACCTCGGGATCACACCCTGAGCCAAAGGCAGACGCTTCACGACTGAGCTACCCACGTGCCCCAAGTGTCCAACTCTTGATTTCTTTTTTTTTTAAGATTTTATTTATTTACGTGACAGAGAGACAGCCAGCGAGAGAGGTAACACAGCAGGGGAGTGGGAGAGGAAGAAGCAGTCTCCCAGCGGAGGAGGCCGATGTGGGACTTGACCCTGGAATGCTGGGATCACACCCTGAGCCAAAGGCAGACACTTAACGACTGTGCTACCCAGGCACCCCCTGACTCTTGATTTCAGCTCAGGTCATGATCTCAGCGTCATGCGACTCTTGATTTCAGCTCAGGTCATGATCTCAGGGTCATGAGACTGAGCCCTACATAGGGTTCCATGCTCAGTGGGGAGTCTGCTTGAGAGTCTCACTCTCTCTCTCCCTCTTGTGCACTCTCTCTCTAGAATAAATAAAATCTTTAAAACAATAATAAAATATGTCAGTTTAATTATATTTATTGAATAAAGTTATCTCTTGAAAGTAAGAGCTCCAGGAACTTAAAAAAATCACAAATTTTCTGTCTCATTTTCTTATTAGCACAAATAATTATGACTTTTACTAGTGTGTATAAGTCAAACAACTCAGAATTTCACCAAATTAAAAATAAAAATTGTAACAGAATTCTGAAACCCAAGGAAAAAAAGACAAGACAATATAACTAACCTTCAATAAGTAACTCTCGATGCCATTATTTGAAGGCCACGAGCTTGAGGTTGGAATCATGACATTCTCTCTTGGAGCAACATGTCTATTGAGAGGTAATCCATTACTGATATTTCCGATGTAAGGCAGTTCCAAGATAGGATTCATAGCAAAAGTGTGAAGCCGGTTCCTTTTCTGCTGTTTTTCCATGAGAAGTTCAGTTATGACCTCTGCAAGACGCTCATTAGTCCTGTTAAGATTACAAAACACAATGCTTAGTATTTCATTTCTCCCCAAATCACTCCTAAATGACTTGTATTTTTTTTAAGTTTCCATAATAGTAAGCAGAACATGCCCTTAAATGGTGTTTTAGCACTGAAAATGTGACAGAGCAGACCTACTATATATATCATAGGTTTAAAATTGTTCTAAATAAGTACATATATTTCTTGGGACTCCTAA
This sequence comes from Ailuropoda melanoleuca, assembly GCF_002007445.2. Classification (NCBI taxonomy): domain Eukaryota; kingdom Metazoa; phylum Chordata; class Mammalia; order Carnivora; family Ursidae; genus Ailuropoda; species Ailuropoda melanoleuca. The sequence goes on from NW_023215104.1 coordinate 1,662, forward strand.
CTAACAAGTAATTCAAAATAAGGAGGGAGAGAAATGGCTATCAGTGATATACACGGCTTAATAGGTAATAACTGCTGCCTTCCAGAATGGCAGTACTTATGAGACTCTTGAGGAAGCCATTACACATACTTATATTTAGTAAACACTTTAGAGATATAAAAATAAACCACCCCAGGGGGCTGGGGGGCTCAGTCAGTGAACCATCTGCCTTCGGCTCAGGTCATGACCCCAGAGTCCTGGGATCGAGCCCCACGTCAGGCTCCCTGCTCAGCAGGAAGACTGCTTCTCCCTCACTCTCTGCCCACCTCTCCCCCTGCTTGTGCTCACTCACTCGCTCTCTGTCAAATAAATACATAAATCTTTAAAAGAAACTAAAACTACAAGCAAACCATCTCTCAAAGACATTTTCAAGCCTTTGCTTTCACCACTCTTGTACATTCCACGCATTACCTCAGAGAAATTGAGCATTTGGCAATTGAGGAATAATTTAGACCAACAATTGCTAGGGGAGAAGTAGATGGCAGAGTCGTGATCAGAAAGAACTAAAACAGCTCCAGAGGCAATTAGGTTATAACACAGTTACCAAGGTACTGGAGGTGGAATCTGCCCTTTCTGTCTTCCACACACCCCCTTGTCATGTCCACCATGGTGCTATTTTTAGCCACTTTGNCATTCCACGCATTACCTCAGAGAAATTGAGCATTTGGCAATTGAGGAATAATTTAGACCAACAATTGCTAGGGGAGAAGTAGATGGCAGAGTCGTGATCAGAAAGAACTAAAACAGCTCCAGAGGCAATTAGGTTATAACACAGTTACCAAGGTACTGGAGGTGGAATCTGCCCTTTCTGTCTTCCACACACCCCCTTGTCATGTCCACCGTGGTGCTATTTTTAGCCACTTTGGGAATCACACTGCCTTTCACCCTTAGGTGAATCTTTCTGTATGTATGTACCCTTATGTAAAGTAGAAAAACTATAAAGAATAGTTTGTTTCAAAGCACCCTCTAGTTAAGAATACCAAAGATCACAATCAAAAAACTAAACCTACCAAGCTGTGAGGATGNTAAGCTTAAGGATGTGCAGTATTGGTACTTGACCTTTTGGGTGAAAGATGTAATCTTCCAAAAATAAACTCCCTAATATTAATAAACTCATTTCTATTTACGGTAACTCTGACAAACAATTTTATTATAATATGCTGTCTAAATTATAAAGCTTCAAACAATTAGCTTAAACACTAGGACATCAGATTAACTGAAAATACTGAGG
>NW_023215105.1:0-606 GCF_002007445.2 Ailuropoda melanoleuca
GGCATGGCCGTGCTGTTGTTTTGTGTTAGAGCAGAGGTGCTTGTGCACCTGTGTGAACTTGTCTTTACGCCGCACGTATGTAGGCTCCGCTCCAGAACGGCAAGGGCTCTTGGGTCCTTTTCCTCTTCTGTGTAACGTGTTGACAAAACCAAAGAAAACACACACACACAATAGTATCCCAAATATATTTTCAGTAATAAATATTTTCTAAAACATTTCCCGTGTATTCTGCCATATCTCTGTATCATATCTATGTGATATCAATATTCAATATTAAGATATGGAATCATCAGAAATGCAGAGCTGGGAAAGACCTTAATGATTATCCATGTCAACCTTCTAATTTCACAGGGTAGGCAAGTCAAACTGATGAGGCACATTTGTCCCAGGATCACACGTATTGTTAGTCACAGATCCTGGTCAAGAAAAGAAGCCTGGATCCCCGATGAACCAGTTTTGTTTATTTTTTAACAATACAGGAGACTACTTTGTAAGCTCCACTTGGACTAGAAACTGTGGGAACGAGGAAAGGAAGGGGGGTGATCCGGTTTCTAGTAAAAGGCACGTGTGTGTCAAGAGGAGTGTGTGCTTCTTAAAGAGAGTCTC
>NW_023215106.1:0-606 GCF_002007445.2 Ailuropoda melanoleuca
GGCCAATACCTTTCCTTGTCAGAAGGCATAAAGCATTCTTTCCTTCACATCGGGTAGAAAGAGCCCTGAGAAAACCCTAGGACACAGGCAGCGGGCCCTGCGAGGGAGGTCAGCCACGTCGGATCCCCAGGCCCTTTACATAGGGCAGAGCTGCCCCCACTCCCATGCCCTGTCCATGAAAACAGGTGAGCTGTCCTGTGGCTAGTGGCTACTGTGTTGGAGTTTGCTCTAGAATGGTCTAGACGGTGTCAGTCAGAACTTTCCGTGACGACAGGAATTCTCGCTGCAGGACGCCCTCCTGTTCCCTGATGCTGTGCATCCTCCGCCAGCTCGGAGTGGAGGTGTCCCTGTCCTGGGGCTTTCCCTACAGCTGTCTCCCGGCCCAACTCGGTTTCCCCACGACATCCCGTCACATGACAGTTGGCTCTCACCCGAGGCAGTTCTGTTCTGTGAAGTCACCACGAACGCCAAATTAGTGAGTAGGAAGCATGGCTCCTGGGGATCACGGGACAGGTTCCTATGAGCCTCTGGTCCCAACATTTTCGAGAACTGACCAATAGGTAACCTCGTGTTAGGTGTGCTTCCGTCTAAACGCGCCAGAGTTAA
>NW_023215107.1:0-606 GCF_002007445.2 Ailuropoda melanoleuca
AGAACCACTGGGACCTTTCTGTTCTGCTTTTCTCTCTGTGGGTGGGTTTATTTGCAAAAAATACATAGCAGGTTCTGACCGATTCATTTCTAAACTCAGCTGGAAGCCTATTTCTTTGATAACACTGTCCCCAAAGAGTTATCAAAAAGGAAAGGAATACTAAATACTCAAGTAATTCAAGGGATGGAACTTTGTATATCATAAACCAAACATTTTTTTAAAAAGATTTTATTTTTATCTATTTTGAGAGAGAAAGAGCACAAGCAGGGGGAGAGGCAAAGAGAGAAATGGGCTCCCTGCTCAGCAGGGAGCCCGATGTGGGGCTTGATCCCAGGACCCTAGGATCATGGCCTGAGCCGAAGGCAGATGCTTAACTGACTGAGCCACCCAGGTGCCCCAAAACAATTTTTTTTCTGACTGCAAAGAAGTTAAAATTAAATTAGTCCCCTAAAGTAGTAAATATTAACAATATAAATAAAAAGCATTAAAGATGTTGTATCTTTAAACAGTTCTATAAGGAATTTATCTTAAAAAACATATCAAGAGTTGTAAACAGTGACAAGCAGTATTTTACATATATAATGAATTACATATATTGTATAATAG
>NW_023215109.1:0-606 GCF_002007445.2 Ailuropoda melanoleuca
AGATGGAACTCAGTGTTTTTTTTTTTTTTTTTTTTTGGTAACCTAATTTTGGAAGTGGCATTCCACTATACATGCACAACCTTCTTATTTGGAATAGTATTAGATTTTAGAAAAGTTATGAAGGAAATTCCAAATTCTCCTATACTCCTCTGCTAATATCCCCTAATATTAGCATATTATATTACCATGGCATGTTTTTCAAAACTAAAAAGACAATATTGGAACAATATTATTACCTAAACTTGAGACTTTATTCATATTATAACAGTGATTCTATTAATACCCTGCGGGTTTTAGGATCCTATCCAGGACACTGTATTGTATTTAGCTGTTAAGCCTACTGTCTCTTGAGGTCTGTGATGGTTTCTCTATCTTTATTTTTCATGACCTTGAGAGTTTCATGGATTACTTAGGTATACTCCTGAGTTTGGGTTTGTCTGGTGTTTTTCTCATCAATAGACCAAGATAATATATTTTAGGGAATAACACAGTAGAGTGGATCTGCCCTTGGCATTCTATTTTAGCAGCATTCACAGGATACCACATGACAGGTCACAGGTGATATTAATCTTGATAGCTTTTAAAACAGGAAATTTAGAAAAAAAA
>NW_023215110.1:0-606 GCF_002007445.2 Ailuropoda melanoleuca
CTAAGTGCTCTCTAGTGCTCGTAAGCACAAGAAGTCTGTGATGTGACTTTTAGAGAAAATGCATGTTAGATCAGCTTTATCCAGGCAAGAATTAATGAACTGCTGCCTGTGAGTTTAATGTAAACGAATCAACAATATGGACCATCCACATAAAGGAAGAGGAAATTCATCAATCTATAGGCGAGTCTCCCCTGAGAAGTACTAAAGTAAAATCTAAACTGTATTATGAAACTGTGGAAGAGATGAAAAAGAGACTAAATTTGAATATTCATGAGATGATAACCAATTTTTAAAAGCATGTTGTTAGGAAATTGCAAATGTCAGCAACCATGAGATACCACTACGTACCTATTAGAATAGCTAAATCTAAAACACCGACAGTACCACATGCTGGTGAGGAATGTGGAGCAACAGGTACTCTCATTTATTGCTGGTGGGAACACAAAATGACACAAACATTTCTGCCAATTTCCTACAAAATTAAATATACTTTTACATAGGAGCCAGTGAAATCTGGAATCAACCAAGATGTGCTTCTGTAAGTGTATGGATAAACAAATTGTGATACATCTAGGCAATAGAACAGTATTCAGCACGAAAAAAAAA
>NW_023215111.1:0-606 GCF_002007445.2 Ailuropoda melanoleuca
AACTTTTTTTTTTTTTTTTTTTTTTTTTGGAAATCTCTACAGCATTTCCCTAAACACCTCGTCCTGATTAAAAGCAAGACCTGGACACTTTTCTCTGCATAATTCTCTAATGTGATAATAATTGATGGAAAAGCCTTTTCACACACTGACCTCAGAACTCAAGTGCAGTGAGAAGAATCTGCAAGGCCATGTTCTTCCTGCAAAGCGACTCGCTTTGTTTTCACCTGCGTTTCAATAAATGGAAGAAAGAGTTCCCATTCATTCCAATTAGTTAAAAAAATAATCATTTGCTCATGTAAAATTAAAGCTTAGCAGGCACCTCTCTTTGGGAAGACATGAAGCTGAACACTTTTAATTTAAGCCAAACAAGCGCATTAAGAAGATGTATTTCTCTAGAGCTGTAGTCCTTCAGGGTCCTTGAATGCCGGTTATTGGCTTACTTTTTAGCCGAAGTAAAAGATCTTTTTGCTGCTGTCTTTAAGGATCACCATTAAGAAAAGCAGCAGCAGTTACCGCATTATTGAGTTTTCTTTGTCAGGGGAAGAGGGAGCAGGAATTATAGTCTCAGACCTTGGACGGCGGTGGCATTAGTTCGCTGGGGCCACC
>NW_023215112.1:0-606 GCF_002007445.2 Ailuropoda melanoleuca
AGGCAGAATTGAAGTATGCCTTTAAATTTGACGCATGGCCACTTATGGGGAGTGTAATGTCCTTTTAAACATTAGGGGACAGAAGTGAAATGGGAAGTGCAGGATTGGTCACCATTAACTGTACAGGGGATTCCTTCTTATGATGGATGAACAGAATCATGGGTGATTCGCATTCGCAATTTTGCAGGTGCAAGTTCAAGCTGAGGTCTTTCATTCTTATGCCATCAGATGCAAGTAATTCAAGAGGGCAGCGTGAGATACCCGTAAGCACAACCTATAGTGCTTTGATAGAGATAGAGTTGGATGAAAGAGATAAGCACAGAGATCAGAAAATGGTCATAGAGTAGCAAGGGCTGACTGGTGATAATACACTAGCTCCTGCATGCTTAGTGTCTGTCCCAGATGATTGCGATCTCTTGGTGTCCTGGCTACTCTCATTTGGAGGATTTAGTTGGGCACATTGGCTCCAGCAATCAAGGGAACCTTTGCATTCAGAAATCATGTGTTCTAGAGACGGTAGCTTCTGCTCTGAGATGACGTTGTTTGGATAATTTGTGCTTTCCTTCCATCACTTGAGCCATAAGAGCTGAAACTGCTTCCTCCGCC
>NW_023215113.1:0-606 GCF_002007445.2 Ailuropoda melanoleuca
AGGTGATGGGTGTGTTAGTTAACCTGATTGTGAAAATCTTTGCATACCGCATATGCAATTGAAATCATCACGTTGTAAGCGTCAGGTATATTATAATTCCAGCCATCACTTACACCTCAATAAAACTGAATCAAAGAAAGCATGATGGGACGAGCAGTTGGCTAGAAACGGTTTCCACTGCAAGAATGAAAGGCTGATGCAGCAATCCACGCGCTCCTGAGACCCGGCTCTGGGACGAGCCACCGGTCGGGGCCTCTCAAGCTGACTCGTGCATTCTTGCACCACTGATCTAGAGTTTTGAAAAGACCTCTTTTACACGGGGAAAGAATTCGTATCCTGTAAGGTGCCGAAATAGACACCTCCATTTCTAGAAAACGACGCGAGATGGGCGGTTCTGTGGGACGTCACGGCTCTGCAGGCCAGTGCTGAACGAGGCGAGCACACACAGGCTGTCCCGCCACGGTCAGAACGCACCACAGGTGTCCAGAGAGCGCCAGGAATGTAGCGAAACGGACCTGGTCAAGGCAGCTCCCCCGGGCTGCAGATTTTCCACACACCCTGCATGGCTCACCCCTTGTCTCATGTTTCTGGCTGCTGATAGCTGGC
>NW_023215114.1:0-1552 GCF_002007445.2 Ailuropoda melanoleuca
TGTCTACTTATGTCTTCTGCTCATTTCTTGACTGGATTATTTGGGCTTTTTTATGGTTCTGAGTTTGATAACTTATTTGTAGATCTTGGATACTAATCTTTTATTTGAGAAGACATTTGCAAAGAGCTTCTGCCACTCTCTAGGTTGCCTTTTAGCTTTGTTGACCATTTCATTTGCACATAAGCTTTTTATCTTGATGAAGTCCCAATAATTCATTTTTGCTTTCGTTTCTCTTGCCTTTGNTGTGTCTACCAAGAAGTTCCTGTGGCTGAAATCAAAGTGCTTGCTGCCCATGGTATTCTCTAGGATTTTGATAAATTCTTGTCTCTCATTAAGGTTTTTCATCCCTTTTGATTTTATTTTTTGTATGCTGTAAGAGAATGTTCCGGTTTCATTCTTCTGTATGTTGCTGTTGAACTTTCCCAACACCATTTATTGAAGAGACTGTCTAATTTCAATAGGATATTCTTTTCTGCTTTTCCCAAGATGGAAAAAAGTGGAATGTTTTTTAAATTTCTTTGTGTTTTTTTCAATTTATTTCCCTAGATTTCTGTAATTTCTAGAGTACAAATCCTTTACTCTCTGTTTAGGTTTATTCCTATGTATCTTACATTTTGGCGCAATTGCTAAGGAGGTCAATTGCTTGATTTTCCCTTCTTCTGCCTCAATGTTAGTGTATAGAAATTCAGGTGACTTCTGTTGGATGATTTTATATCCTGCCAGTTTGCTGAATTGCAATGTCAGTTGTAGCATTTTTTTTTTGCCAGAGATTTTTTGGGATTTCTATATAGAGTATAAAATCTTCTATGAAACATGAAAGTTTGACTTCTTCTTTCCCATTTTGGATGCCTTTTATTTCTTTCACTGTGTCATTGCTGTGGCTAGACTTCCAGTACTATATTGAAGAACAGTGTTGAGTGTGGACATCCCCGTCATGTTCCAGATCTTAGGGGACAAGCCCTACCATTTCCTGCTTACAAGACTAATTTCAGAACCAAAGCTACCTTCACATTGAAAGTGAGGGGAAGCAGAATCATTGATTCTGCCAGTGGACATCAAAAGAAAGCTGTGGTAGCCCTTCTTATAACAGACAGAGATTTAAATCCAAGGAAAGTAATAAGAGATGAAGGAGGGCGCTCTATCATAGTAAATGTGTCTATCCTACAAGAAGTTCTATCAATTGTAGAGATTTATGCCCCTAACGTGGGATCAGTCAAGTATAAAAACCAATTAATAAAAATATATAGAAACACATGGATAATAGTAGAAAAATAGTAGGTGTGTTTAGCACCCCATTCACAGCAATGGACACATCATCTAACCAGAAGATCAACAAGAAACACGGACTTTTTTATTAATATATTCAATTAGCCAACTTATGGTACATCATTAGTTTTTGATGCAGTGTTCAATGAGTCAGTTGCATATNCAGTTTCCCCATCCTCCCAACCCCTCCCTTCTCTAAACCTCACCAACCTCGCTGGTGTCCCAGAGTTAACAGTCTCTTATGGATTATCTCCCTCTCTGATTTCTTCCCATTCACTTTTCTCTC
>NW_023215115.1:0-4936 GCF_002007445.2 Ailuropoda melanoleuca
TCCTATGATATCCTACACCCCTCACTTGTCACCCCTAGGTTCTCAAGGGGGGAAAATACGGCAGTGTCTATGTTCATTTAAGTTTTTTTAAGCATCCTAAATTCTATATTCACATTATGCATTTCTGAAATTTAGAGTGAACCCAGAAAGGTTGATATGGANGAGTGAACCCAGAAAGGTTGATATGGAGGACATTTATCATTGTTTTCTCAGTGTCTTACAATGTCTGCCCTGTACCATTCATCCCCATAGGGGTATGGATTTCAGGATTTTGGGGACATGTGGGTTCGTTCCTATCAATAGTTGCCCCAAAGAGATCCTCAGAATATGAGAGTCTACGTTTCAATTTATGACCCCCAAACACACATTTCCATTTCTAAGAAATTTGGGTGTTATCCAAAATGACATTTTCTAGAGATTTCAATGATATGCTACCACCCATCCCATTCAGCACCCCAGATGTAAGTATGGTGACAATAGCATGACCTTTTTTTCTCGATGACGCAATGAATAGCCGGCCTTTAATGTCTGGTTAATGGATCGAGTTAATGAGTGATTGATAACTAAGTACACAGATTATTAGTGATGCACAAAGAAAAATAGGTGATGTAGACACAAGAGCAGAGACACACACACACATATATATATATGTATGTATATATACACGATTGCATACTTTTGCACATAGGATTGTAGCTTGAAAACAGAACGTGTCTACATTAAAGTGGTTTTGATGTAATGTGTTTCTTAGTTCTCCTGAACTTTCATGCAGATCTCTTCCCAAAAGCTAAGCTACTTTTTTTCCTATGAGTTTACAAGGGTCTCAGGAACTCCTAGTTTGTTTGCAGGCACTTCTATTTGTGTGAGGAATAAATAATGCAAGATGGCATTGTTTCACATGTTTGAAAACACAAGACTTTGTAACAGTGACCCTCCCTTCCTTTACACTGGGATTCATCTCATTTGATCTGCTGACCTTAAGACAGGCAACTGGAACATTCTAGAGAACAGTCATGGATATTTGTGGACAAGGGCCCCAGAGAGTGGATTCAGGGACACAGCAATAGGTATGCTCCTATGCTTTTTGTTGTTGTTTGCCTCTGATTCTGTCCAAAAGAAATCGTGTTGGGGTAAAATGCTTGCATTTAGGCAAAGCAGCTGTGTGTCACAGAGCAATGGTCTGGGAACTCAGACTCCCAGATTTGAATCCAGCTCTGGAAATTGTGAAATTGTGAGATCTCAGACAAAATCTAGACCCTCTAATCCACCTTTCTGACCACGTGACAGGTGTTCATTCATTCAATGCTCATCACACACTTATGCGATGATTTGTTTCCTCTCCCTATTCCTCAGGTGGAGGAACGGAGGCACAGAGATGAATGTGACCAGGTTCATGAACTCCTCTAAGTAAAGGAGCCAGGAGGTGAACCCAGGCCTGCAGTCCAGTGCTCGTGCTCTAACTACTGAACCGAACTGCACTTATGACTCAGCCATGGGATCAGTAGTTACTGTGCAAAGAAGCTTTAGCATCTGCGTGGATGTCAGGAATTCCCTGAGCCAAGGGGAATCCCAAACACTTTGTCATTACGTGGTCAGCTCGGTGGTCACATAGCTCTTGAGCCATAGAATTCCAGACCTTGCCATAGTCATTCATCTGAAAAGAACATAGAAAGCCTGGTCCATTTGAAGCCATGATTGTGTTCAGTTCAAAGATTCTGAGGGTTTGAAGGCACCGTTTAGGACAAGCCAATCAAACTCTGTTTGAACGCTGAGCTACTCCTNCATGAGCCCAGGCCTGCAGTCCAGTGCTCGTGCTCTAACTACTGAACCGAACTGCACTTATGACTCAGCCATGGGATCAGTAGTTACTGTGCAAAGAAGCTTTAGCATCTGCGTGGATGTCAGGAATTCCCTGAGTCAAGGGGAGTCCCAAACACTGCTTGTCATTATGAGGTCAGCTCGGGGGTCACATAGCCCAGGGAAGCTCTTGAGCCATAGAAGTCCAGATCTTGCCATAGTCATTCATCTGAAAAGGACATAGGAAGCCTGGTCTGTTTGAAGCCATGACTGTGTTCAGTTCAAAGATTCTGAGGGTTTGGAGGCACCGTGTAGGACAAGCCAGTCAAACTCTGAACGCTGGGCTACTCCTCAGCACCTGACTTCAATCTGGTCAGAATGGAGGAGACCCTTTCATGGTATTTGATGGCATTGTCAGTATGAGTAAGCCCTAGTCATGCCGAAATCCTGTGAGCTTAGGGACACTCCNGTGAGCTTAGGGACAATCCTGGGACAAGGAAAAATAAGACTCAAAGAACCAGTTCATAATTAACCTTCTGTCCAGAGCTGGTCAGTGCCTGGCCAATCAGTGTCATGGCATGGTCACTCTTCAGGGCATGGCACAAATAAAATAAGAATAGGGAGCATGCTGGGCAGTCCCTGGCTGGCTCAGCCATTGGAGCATTTGACTCTTGATCTCAGGGTCGTGAGTTCAGTCCCCATGGGCATGGAGCCCATTTTAANGACATGGAACCCATCTTAAAAACAGAGAGAAAAGAATCGGGGACATAATGTTGTAGATTTGATAACATTCTCCCCATGAGCCCTAAAAAAATTGCTTGAATGCCATGAACTACACACTTTAGGGACAGTGACCAACAAGAACTCAAACACTCGTAACAGCCTGCTGTCCATCATCCTTGTTTGGACGCACTTGTCCAGCTCGGCTAGGGAGTGTCCATGCTCCAGTGGGGGCCTTTGCTCCTTCCAGAGCTCTCCCATTGTTGGCTAGTAAGTGCAAGCATGGAGAGAGGCCATGCTTCATGACTATATACACATAGCCTTGCAAAGCAAGACTAGAAGTCAAACAGCATCAAATGAATAATGGTGCTTGGTTTTCAATGACAGAACTTCATTATTGACAAATCGTCAACAATTGATGAGCTTCCTCACAAAGGATGTGAGATGAAATGCAACAGAAAGTCATGCTTAGATCTGAATCTAAGTCTCTCAATAAAAGGTTGCTTATTATCACGTGCAAAATAGTATACAGCAGATGATAGATTTAAATGCAAAAGCAGGTCTGGGTGATCCTTATGGAGAGTTGTGACGGGAGAGCTTCTCCAGGGTGTGGGTATGGAAGGGTCCCTCTCTATGTGTCCTTTGTATATTCCCTAATTTTTTTAAAAAAAGAGTTTATTTGAGAGAATGAGAGAGCAGAAGTGCTGAGTAAGGGGGATGTGGGGAGGAGAAGAGGGACAAGCAGGCACCAAGCTGAGTGCAGAAACAGAGGCCCGGCTCGATCCCAGGACCCTGAGATCATGACCTGAGCCAGGTCAGACACGTGGCTCACTGAGCCACACGGGCGCCCCTGAAGGGTCCCTCTCAAAGGAGGTGGGGCTTGGTCCCCTGCCACTGCAGGGTCTAGAGAAGGATGAGGAGTCTATAAAGACTGGATCTGGGGGAGGAAGGAAGGAACAGGGAAGGTGCCCATTCACAGGCAGTGCAGTCCTGGTTCACTCTTAGGCAGGCCTTAGCCCAGGGAGTTTGGAGACTTTCTTAGATCAATACCAGTGAGATACTAGAGGTCATAGGCTTAATTTATTAAACCAGCAAAGCACTAGCCCAGGTGGCCATTTTCCCAGTTAATTCACAGGAACTGCTCAGCCAGGGTTGGTCAGTTGAAGGGAAGCTAATTCTTTGTAGAGCTGTCATGTGACAATTAGTTTGGGAAGTCCTGGATTCTGAATCAGCTTGGGAGCCCCTCAGACCACTGGTCCCTGAGGGTGCTCAACTGGTCCCGGGGGAGGCTCCATGTCAGACAGCTAGTAGGNCAACTGGTCCCAGGGAAGTCTCCACATCAGACAGCTAGTAGGGTGAATGCTGTGGGAGGATGGCCACAGTTGGGCTTCCCCTGGCCCTTCAGAGGGGTTTGTCAAGGGGCATCTGCACTGTGTTCTGGGTCAGGGGTTGAAACCTAGATGTGTGAAGGTGAGCTAAGATTTTGACTTTGCTGTTGGCTCAGGTACCTCCCCCAGGGCATCCACTGTCTCCCACAGACAACTCGGGGCTGGAGGATATGAGGAAGAGATGAGGGAGCCCTGGTTCAGGGCTGCAGGGCTTGNAGATATGAGAAAGTGATGAGGGAGCCCTGGTTCAGGGCTGCAGGGCTTGATCTCTGGTGTCTGGGCAGGTGTCAAGTGTTCTGGGACCTCTCACCCCAAAGAAACAACTCCATGCCTGGCCCGGTTCCCCCACTCAACATTAAGTTGTCTCTATAGCTTGGCTTTGGTAAATAGTGCTGCCGAACATGGGCAGATATTTCTCTGAAATCTAGACTTGAATTCAAATGTATTTCTTATCCAAGAGTGGGATTGCTGGGTGTAATGGTAGTTGTTTTGGGAATTTTTTTGATGAAGTCCCGTATTGTGTTTTCATAGTGACTGCATCAGTTTACATTCTCTGTGGGGTATTTGAAGGCTATATGAACCCTAAGACCTTCCTAAAGCCCTCTTTGACTCAGGTGGCTTTGCTAGGCAAATGATGAACCATGGGATCAAAAGTTTGAACTCTGATGAACTTATCACTCCTTTTTCTATGGTCTTCTGATAGCAAGATGTCAACAGCTCTTTCTGTTGTCATCATTTCCCACAGCCTCTGAGAAAACAAAAAACAAAAGTTAAAAAAAATCCATATTTTCTCTAGGTCTCCGGAAGCTGGCCAGGAGAATAAAGCCGAAGGTTCACCCCACTTCTCACCCTTTTGAAGGTACCGTGGAAATTCATTCATTAAGTTGATTCAAGAATAATTATTCTAGGGGCACCTGGGTGGTGTCCAACTCTTGATTTTGCCCCAGGTCATGATGTCAAGGTCATGAGATTGAGCCCTGTGCTGGGCTCCATGCTGGGTATGGAGCCTGCTTCAGATTCTCTTTCCCTTT
>NW_023215116.1:0-606 GCF_002007445.2 Ailuropoda melanoleuca
GTAATCATATTACCTTATCAAATTCTAGAACAATGGCTTCTGAATATGTAATTTATAATCTACAAACACAAAATACACATGCCTGTCACTGTGAACATTGGGATTTTTTAACATAAATTCCAGACTTTGCAACATTGTCTAATGTGGAAAAGGGTAGACGAGAAAGAAACTAGAAATGGAATAACACGAATATTACAATTATTTAGGTTAGAGATAGTGAGCACTCCAAATTTGGGAGTGTTGGAGAAAGTGCTGGTCCAGAAGTCAGTGTAGGTGAGGGCTTATTTGATGAGGGAAGTTTTTGTGTCAAAGCACAATCTGATATGTGGATCTGGACTATTAAAAATAGAAGGCAAAATGAATGAATAAGGAGAGACACTTTGGGGACTTAATAAGCTCAGCACGGGTCTGGAAAATCAGTCTGTTTAGTCCATGAGTAATTTAGTGGTATCATTTGTTTGTATCATAACATATTGCACAATAAATTTTTAACACAGTGCATCCCCAGATTTTCTCATAGTTATGGTAATAGTCCTAAAATGTCATCCCATATTGTTTGTTGGTTTTAATCCAACTTCATTAATCTTTTTTTTTTTTTTTTTCTGG
>NW_023215117.1:0-606 GCF_002007445.2 Ailuropoda melanoleuca
CATAGCGTATAAATATCAACATTAAAAATAAAGACATTATGTGGCTCAGTCAGTTGAGTGATAGACTTTTGGTTTTGGCTCAGGTCATGATCTTATGGGTTGTGAGATCAAGCCCCCATCTGGCTCTTGGCTCAGCAGTAGTCTGCTTGAGATTCTCTTCCTCTGCCCCTCACCCCATTCATGCTCTCTCTCTTCCTCTCAAATAAACAGAAACATAATAGATTATAATATGTGTTAATGTGTTAATATATTAATCATATTTTTAAATAACTCATGGCTTCTATGGGGAAATATGATAAATTATAAAACATTTAAAGCAAAATATACTAAAAGCAATAAATTACAAATTTACAGACTAAATCCAAAGTGACCACTGAAGGATGCTGAGAGGGGAGACAGTGAGAGACAAATAGAAATTGATTTTAATACTTTCATCAGAAAAGAATGAAAATAAAGGCAGTAATAGTTCATGTAAGAAAAACTAGAAAAGATTAAAATTGTAAATCCAAATAAATAGGGAGAAATAAAATAATAAATATAAAACAGAATAATTTAAAAAGTGAAAAATTTTTTACTAAAACAGTTTTTTCCCTCTAAAATCTAATA
>NW_023215118.1:0-606 GCF_002007445.2 Ailuropoda melanoleuca
CAATAAACAGTGTTTCTTGGACTCTATCCTGTATATGTGACTGGAGGATTTCTCCAGCCCCTCGCCCTGCAAATCCCACAGATATGTCCTCTCAGACTCCAAGTGATGAAGATATAAGGTGAACCCTTTGTTGCCATCACACAGAGAAGTTTGTACAATGATATTCTGCACAATACAGGACAACATGACATCTCTTCTCCTACCAAGTTCCACTAAAACTTTTGTGTCCGAACGTGTCCAATTCTCGGCTTTGACATAATGCACAAGCCCTTCAAATCTGAGTGATAAACAGCATGCAACACTCAAAATTGGCTTTCTTCTCCATTTATTCCCTTGGAATAAGTTTTCCTATGATGCTCCTGGGTTTTTCATGCAAATCGATCTCTGGGAGGCCCTCTTCAGCTAAAGTCCAAGTATTTCCAGTTGGGTCTCACTCCACTTAATGAAACCAGATTCATTAGCTCAAGATGAGTCATACACACCACCCCATTCCCACTGCCAAACATACACAATGAAGCATTCCCACAGAGTCCTCCTCACGTGAGTCCTATTGGCATGCATGGTGAAAAGGGACTTTTATTAATGGACATCAAAGTTGACTTTTTT
>NW_023215119.1:0-606 GCF_002007445.2 Ailuropoda melanoleuca
CAATGTAGGAGGGATCCCCTTTCTCCACATCCTCTCCAACAATTTATTAACCTACTTTAAATAGTGTTTAATACTAATTACTTTCATAACAATTTTTGCTTTGTCTGACTGTCCCAGAGTGTTAATAGTAAGAATCCTGTCTTAAGGGTAACTAACTGCTTAACAGAATTGCTGCTTCATAACCCAATCACACTAAAATTGAAGACAGAAGTAGTTTCCAGGAAAAGATGCGCTGAAGTCCATATTTAACGCTTCTAGCAACCATACGAAGGAGCCACGTAGGGAGACACTGAGGGCCTGTGAATGGTAGGAAACGTGCTGCCAGGGTTGCGGACATGTCACAGAGGGTCCACAGCTGTTCATGAAACAGAGGTTTTTAAATCTAGTGCTCCAGACGGTGACTCCCAGCATCATGCTGATGTCGGATCCCAGTGTATGACTTCTTGGCTTTGCCCTGTGCCGTTTCCTTATGCCTCTCCTCTGCCTCCACATATGTTTAAGTCCTCCTTTATTTAAAATTAAACAAAATTGGGGCACCTGGATGGCTTAGTCGTTAAGCGTCTGCCTTCGGCTCAGGGTGTGATCCAGCGTACTGGGATTGAGCCC
>NW_023215120.1:0-606 GCF_002007445.2 Ailuropoda melanoleuca
CATGTGCCCTAAAAGTAGAGGATTTTCTTCACTGGAGGCAGAAGAGAGATAGCAGAAGTCAGAGATTTGAAGCTTGTGAAGGAATTGATGCATAATTGCTGGCTCTGAGACTGAAGGACCAGAAAAAGGCCTCAGAAGCTAAAGTTGGCCCCCAGCTGACAGCCAGAAAAATGGGACCTGCAACCACATGAAACTGGATGCCACCAACAACCCGAATAAGCCTGGAATGAGTCTCCCCCAGAGCCTCTCGATAGAATTCCCCAACTGCCGGCACCTGTTTCAGTCCTGTGAGACCCTCAGCAGGGAATCAGCTCAGCCCTGCTGTGCCAGGACTTCTGACCTATGGAAACTGGGAGATACTAAATTCGTGCTGATGAAAGCTGCTAAATTTGTGGTAATTTGCTATGACAACAATAGAAAACTAGTACAGTAATGCTCACTTTCTTGGTGGGCTCCGTTTCCTGATTTCACCTTCCCGCTCCCCTATTATGCTTCCTGGGATCCTCTCCCAAATAAATCATTTAAACTCAAGCTCCAAATTGAACCCTGATGAGGCCATCCTGGAGGCAAACCACCCAATTCTTTTTTTTTTTTTTTTTTTTTAAA
>NW_023215121.1:0-606 GCF_002007445.2 Ailuropoda melanoleuca
CAGCGAGAGAGGGAACACAAGCAGGGGGAGTGGGAGAGGAAGAAGCAGGCTCATAGCAGCGGAGCCCGATGCGGGGCTCGATCCCGGAATGCCGGGATCACGCCCTGAGCCGAAGGCAGACGCCCAAGGACTGCGCTACCCAGGTGCCCCAGTAATAGCGTTTTAAATTTTGGCCTGATTACATTTTAGTTCTTTTATTTCTCCAGTAAGGCATTTTCTAGTGTCTTCTATGCCTTTTCAAGCCAGCTCATATCTTTATAATCATTGTTTTGAATTCTAGATCCAACATCTTACTTACATCCATAGTGATTAAATCCCTGGCCGTGCGTACTGCCTCCTGTTCTTTCTTTTGGGGGTGGGTTTCTCCTTCTCTTCATTATGTCCAGAAAAGAATAGAAGAAAGGGAAAGTAAAGACAAAAATAACAACACCACCAGAAAAGACCAAACAAAACAAACCAGAAGTCTGGTCTGTTTGGTAAAAGAAACTAGATCCCAAAATACGAAAGAAAGAAAAACTTATATTTACAGAAAAATAAAATAAAATACAATGTAAGGAAACCAAAAATAAAGAAATATATATGTAACGTATATATAAAAATAAAAAT
>NW_023215122.1:0-606 GCF_002007445.2 Ailuropoda melanoleuca
CAGTTTTTAAGCAGCTGTTGGAACAAGTCCATCTGAAGTTGAAACCCTAATAATACGGGTATTGTGTAGTCTTTGCTGGATCCTTCCTCTCCTGGTAGCTCCCGATTTGCAGCAACTCCAGACGATGCAATCACGCGCCGCTTGGAAACACATCAGCCCATTAGGTATCCCGGTAATTTCATGCGCATGAAGACCCGTGCCATGAAGAAACTCAAAAGCACACTGACAAATCCAATGAAGAGCAGCAGGAACCGGTTGAGCTTTGGGATGTTTGGGGCATTTGATCGGTCCAGAATGATGAAGCCTAAGCCACCCATCGTAAACAGAAAGCTGGATGCCAATCCTTCCATGATGTACTGCCCATTCACCCTGTACGCCAAGAAGGCAACTGGTCTCTGGTGCCCATTTTCATCTGTCATCGAGCCTACGCTGGGAGGCTCCACAATCACATCGTAGATGATGCCCCCGGTGATGAGGAAGTAGGACACTACCACCATCGCGTACACAGTCATCGCGGATGGCATGTGCAGCCAGGAGGGCTTCTTCAGCTTGATGTTTGGACATTCCAGCACCGCGAACGGAATCCGATAGAGCGTTTCCATCCTG
>NW_023215123.1:0-606 GCF_002007445.2 Ailuropoda melanoleuca
TTATTTATGGAGAGTCCCTTCGTGCAGGGTGCCATCACGCTAAATGCATTCAACGTCAAACAATGTGCTTATTTCTTCACAATTTCCAGTTACCAGACTCTTCCTAAACTGCGAGATGCCTTCAATTATATTACTAAGTGTTGACAGCTTTGCTGTAGGCACATCACAATGATAGCAGGATTCAAACAGCCGTGATTTTTTTGTCCTATTTCATAGAATTTAAACAATGGAGACCAATAAAGACTTACAGATACAGTGATTCGCTTTTATGCACTCTTAACAGATTTAATTTAGAAGAACCATATGATTATCTTCATCTGTTCAAGCTCTCTTTACTAAGAATAATCTTGCTATTGCACGGAGGGAAATTTGCCGCAGCTCAGATTAGAGGCAGTTTCAGACAGCATAATATGTGTCTAACTGTTGAGATGGTCCTTCTCATTTCAATTCAAGACATGTAAATCTATTTGAATAACAACATTTATTATCATGTAAAGCTTTGTAGTTATCTCAGCTGGCTTTATATCTTGATAATTATGACTGGAACTGGACTATGCTTATTACATGAGATAAGTTTATTAGATTTCTAGTGAATGCCCAGATACC
>NW_023215124.1:0-606 GCF_002007445.2 Ailuropoda melanoleuca
TTGAAATAGCAAGTTCACTAGATGCACTCAACAACCAATATGGGCTGGCAGAAGAAAGAATTAGTGAATATGAAGATTGATAGAGACAATGCACTTTAAGGGGAAAAGGGAAGAAAGAATGAACAAAAACAGCCTCAGAGAATTGTGGGATACTTCTAAGAGCATCAACATATGCATAATGGGAGTAACAGAATGAAAGGAGAGAGACAGAGGAGCAGAAAAACTATTTGAAGAAATAATGGCTGGAAATTCCCCAATTTATTAAAAGTTGGCCTCCTCAGAGCTCAAGCCTGGGCTCACTCCCCTGCGCACTCTGTACTCTCCCTAGGCAACCTGATTTATATCTGTGATAGTAGAGACTTACATATTTTGTCTGAGTTCAGACCTCTCTAAGCTCCAGACCTCTATATTCAACTCTATTTCACATCTCCTCTCATAGGTCTGAAAGTAGTGTCTCCAAGGTGATCTCAAATTTACTGTTTCCTCTCTGTTTCCCAACCCCCTCTGGCCTATGCTACAGTAAGTTTTCACCTGGATCACTGCAATGCCCTCCTTACCATACACACATACTCACCGATGTGCACACCCCACTTGTTCACTACCTGC
>NW_023215125.1:0-606 GCF_002007445.2 Ailuropoda melanoleuca
CCCCAGACCAGGACCTGAGCCAAAACCAAGAGTCTGAGACTTAATCCACTGTGTCACCCAGGCACCCCCAGGTCATTGCTAGCTTTGAAGATGTTAGGACCACCAGCCAGGTATTATACGGGTAACTTCTAGAACGTGGAAAATACAAGAAAATGGATTCTATCCTAGGGTTCCCAGTAAACAGCGCAACTTTGTAAATGTCTTGAATTTAGCCCAGGGACAGGTTGGGTGGGGGGAGGCAGGAAAGGTGGTGACAGTCCCAATCACCACCCGCCCCCCCCCGGGATCTATGACGACGCAGAAGTGGCCGTGTGAACCCCACGGCCTTACCTGGGGTACAGCAAGCGGGAAAGGCAGTGCGGAGGAAGCGCAGTCGCTCAGTTGTGCAGCCGCGGGACCAAGCCACGCATGCGCAGAGCCTGTGGCGCAGACTCGCCTGGAGACTGGAAGCGGCGACTGAGTGAGACAGAGCCAACCCGGCCAAGGTCAGGGCGCACACCCGGGCAGAAAAGGAGCAGCGTTTGGAAGAGGCCTAAGTTGGGGTCAAGGTATGTGCACTGCGTGGAGGGTTGAAATCCCGGGCAGCCCGCAGCCAGAGATCCGGAG
>NW_023215126.1:0-633 GCF_002007445.2 Ailuropoda melanoleuca
CAATACGGTGAATGTAAACACCTCCGTTAGAGTAGGGATGAAAATTACTTAGTTTTTCTTTTCCAA
Source organism: Ailuropoda melanoleuca (assembly GCF_002007445.2). NCBI lineage: Eukaryota > Metazoa > Chordata > Mammalia > Carnivora > Ursidae > Ailuropoda > Ailuropoda melanoleuca. The sequence continues at coordinate 67 of NW_023215126.1, forward strand.
CTTCTCGATGTTTGCTTCTCCAAGTTTTCACTGTAAAATACAGTGTTTCTTAAGCTCTGAGTTTGACATCAAAATACTGTTGCAGAACCTATCCATGGTAAGGAGGCCTGTTTCATGTAAAATAGAATTTAATGAGATTTGCATGACAACCTGAAGGAATCCATAGTTAGTTGAAGGTAGAAAATCTGAACTGGTATTTTTACCTTCTGTGAAACAGATGGAGTTTGCATTAGTTCATCAGGACAAAAAAAATTCAAAACAGTATTTATGCAAATTTGTTAACCAATTGTTTGCTGTTTACATGACTTAATGCAAGCGGATATTAAACTATATCCAGCCCTTAAATTGTACAGTAAATTTCTGGTGATAAAATACTGGCAGNTCTGGTGATAAAATACTGGCAGAGTAAATATATTTGCAGATTGCTTGCCAGTCAAACTTATGAAATCAAGTTAGAGACAACCCATGTTAGATATCAGCAAACCTTTCTGGAAATTTTTCTAATTTGTAATTGATGTACTATGGTAAGAACTGAGTATATAAAACATAAAAAAGAATATGACCCCT
>NW_023215127.1:0-215 GCF_002007445.2 Ailuropoda melanoleuca
GAGTATCCAGCCCTTAGAACCAAGAAACAAAGTGTGAGGCGAAAGCCCTTGAAGTCACGACAGCCTTATGGGAGGCGGAAGAGGAATCAAGGTGTTTTGGTATCGTGAATGAAACACGGCGAACACAGCACTGAGAAAGACAATTCAGCCAAAACCCGCTTCCAACGAAATGTTTGCTCCCTGGGGAAATCCTGTCAAAACTGCTGGCGGCAATG
>NW_023215127.1:502-756 GCF_002007445.2 Ailuropoda melanoleuca
TAAACACCTCCAGCGAACAGCAGACTTTTCATTTTGTCCCCGATACCACATTGGGTGTAGGGGCCTGGGGAGGATCCAGCCCTTAGAACCAAGAAACAAAGTGTGAGTGGAAAGCCCTTGAAGTCACGACGGCCTTATGGAAGGTGGAACAGGAATCAAGGTGCTTTGGTACCGTGAGTGAAACACGACGAACACAGCACTGAGAAAGACAATTCGGCCAAAACCCGCTTCCAACGAAATGTTTGCTCCCTGGG
>NW_023215127.1:979-2054 GCF_002007445.2 Ailuropoda melanoleuca
CTCTCGTGAGTAAGGGAGCATGAATGAAAAGTTTCAGGATTTTCGAAGACTCAGCAATCTTGTTATTGGTAATTAAGCAGAGCATCCACGAAAACACCTATAGCTAACATCAGCTTTTTCACTGTGGACACTGAATCCACATTGGGTGTATGGGCCTAGAAGGATTCAGCACTAAGAACCAAGAAACAAAGTGTGAGGGGAAAGCCCTTGAAATCACAGTGGCCTTATGGAAGGCGGTACAGTAATCAAGGTGCTTTGGTACCTGAGTGAAACACGACGAACACCAGCACTGAGAAAGACAATTCGGCCAAAACCCGCTTCCAACGAAATGCTTGCTCCCTGGGGAAATCCTGTCAAAACTGCTGGCGGCAATGGAACGAAAAGGCCCAAAACACGTCCGTCAGAAACAACACCGTACAGGGACCGTCTTAGCACTATCATCACCCTTCGTGAATAGGGAAACATGAGGGAAAGTGGTCGCGGAAGCCTGACGAGAGTGCCCCATAGTGGTCTCTGAGACACCACACAGTCCAGGGAAATATCAACGAACATCATCTCTCGTGAGATAGTTAGCATGAGTGAAAATGTTCAGGACTTTCGAGGACTCAGCGCCCTTCTGATTGGTAATAAATCAGAGCGTCCAGGAAAACACCTCCAGCGAACAGCAGCCTTTTCACTGGGGACCCCGATTCCACATTGGGTGTAGGGACTTGTGGAGGATCCAGCCCTTAGAACCAAGAAACAAAGTGTGAGGGGAAAGCCCTTGAAGTCACGACGGCCTTATGGAAGGTGGAACAGGAATCAAGGTGCTTTGGTACCGTGAGTGAAACACGACGAACACAGCACTGAGAAAGACAATTCGGCCAAAACCCGCTTCCAACGAAATGCTTGCTCCCTGGGGAAATCCTATCAAAACTGCTGGCGGCAATGGAACGAAAAGGCCCAAAACACGTCCGTCAGAAAGAACACAGTACAGGGACCGTCTTAGCACTATCATCACCCTCCATGAATAGGGAAACATGAGGGAAAGTGGTCACAGAAGCCTGACGAGAGTGCCCCATAGTGGTCTCTGAGA
>NW_023215128.1:0-1048 GCF_002007445.2 Ailuropoda melanoleuca
TCAATTGCTGAAGGTTGAGAATACAGTATTTTGGGGGATTTTGTGCTGAGTTAGGAATTTGGGAACAGAGAGAGTGATATCCTGATAAGTAGAAGGCAGTGTTTTATAAGGGAAGAGACCACTTTGGAACTGGGAAGGAAGTTGGGCGTATAAATGATGCCAGTATAAATGACGAGACATCAGAGGTGATCTTGAGTTAATGAACATTTTTCTCAGGGACTGGGGATCCAAGGTTTGCTTTGAAACTTGTACAGTTAAAACAAACAAGCCGACATATTTCTTGGGCAGCTGTCATGAGCCAGGTACAGCTATGGTGATGTCATTTGAGCCTCTCAGCAACCTGAGCAGGGGAATATTCTTTTTCCTATTTTAAGATGTGAAAACAGAGGCTCAGAGAGGTTAATTCCTTTCCTGACGGAACAGCCATTAACTTAAGCACCTTGTGCTTTCCAGTATGTTTTGATATCTCCCCTTGAAGGCCTTCCGTGAAGAATCCAGGGTGCCAAGTACTCAAGAAAGTCCTGGTGGTTCACATGGAAGTTTCTGGATCAGAAGTGGATACCCGAGCAGTGTGGGAGCTCTAAAAATGAGGGGATAGGAGGTGGGTGAGCAGTGGAGGAGCTGAAGGGACCCTCTGGGTAGTCCTTACTCCATGGAAGAAGGAGAGAGGCTCTGCAGAGACTTTGAGTTTAGAGAATTACGAGCCTTGGCCTGGCAGGGGATGGCTGTCACACTGTAAAGCAAGACCTGGCAATTGGCATGCCACGTGAGTTGCCCAGAGGGGGAGAGTGGGGCAGGAAGGACCCCCATCTCCTCCCTCAGCTTACCTTCTGTTGTGATGATGCTTGGTAAGACTCCCCAGTTTATAGGCAATATAAATTAGGGAGCTCTTGAGACCTGTTTCCATTTTAATTGGACTTGGCCTTTTGTGCTAATAATCATCCAATCTCTGTCTTTAAATATTCTTTTCTTATGCTTTGCCAGTTTATGGCCTTTGTAGATCAATCCTTGGATTTCATTTAGAGGAGAGAGAGGGAGGGGAAAAAAA
>NW_023215128.1:6759-7885 GCF_002007445.2 Ailuropoda melanoleuca
GGTCTCCCGGCATCCCTGCTGGGGCGGAGTTCTGGAACCTGTTGTCCACAGGATCAGTGCAAATTCAAACGGCCCACGCGAAGGACCAAAGTGGTCAAGGGTGCTAACGGTCCGCACTCCCAACCAAAGGGTGCTCCTTGATGAAGTCTCTCTTTTGACCGATCTTTGGTGACCCTGACCACCGCGTGTTGCTGTCCTGACATTCCATTAGCCTACAAAATGTCCCGGTGCTGAGCTCGGGTGAATTGCTCTCTGGCGGAAGGCGCTGTTCTTGACACCATGAAGCAGCAAGTGGGTCAGGAGGGGAAATGGAGCTTGCAGATGCTAATTTAGCCACATTTTAAATGTAAGCGCCTGGTGAGGTTCCCAGTACCGCCGAGAAAGGTGCGGTGGGCCCTCCTCTTTTTGGAACCTGGCTGCAGTGTTGAGCTGTTCTAACCCACTAAGGGTACCGTTGAGAGCCTGTTCTGTAGGCAACTAGCAGAGAGAGGAAACACTGCTTGATCGATCCACAAAATTGCCTTCGGTTTTTCCAACCCCAACCATTGTCCTTTCTGTATTTTCCTGATGCTTCAAGCAGTCAGAACCAGGAATAGTGTAATAAAAGGAAGACATTAGAAATGAGCTAGTCCAACTGACTTGTTTCTCCAGGGCTTAGTTTAGACTACCTTGTTTCTTAATGAGGAGACCTCGTTTCGTTCAGATCCAGAGGTTCATGAATATTTATTTCGGGGGCTGAGATTTCAATAGTAATTGTTATTTGAACATTATAAAAATGTTCCCTTTATTTAGAAAAGGAGGAAGGGGGGCAAACACTCCTTGAGTTCTTATTATGTCTTAAACTTTGCCCTAAGAGACAGCGATAATATTATATAATCTGCACCAAAACAGTGATGAGGTAGGGACGGTTATAGCCCCATCACTATAATGATGAGCCCGCTGAGGCTTTGGGCAAACTATTTAAGCAGTTTGTCCCAAGGCGCACACGGGGGTTGAAGCTGAGGGTGGGGTCTCTAGTGGGGGCCGGTACTAGAGATGTTTCCCTTCGGTTTGTTGTTCCTCAGTTGTTGATTAGATCATCTTATAGTTGAGTAACTTGGTGGCTTCTTCTTTCTTATTTTTTCTC
>NW_023215129.1:0-606 GCF_002007445.2 Ailuropoda melanoleuca
TGCCCTCTTTGTACTTGATAACAAAGTCACTCTTAGAAGCTGCACCTACATATGTCCAAACCACATTTCTTGTGCAAGACAGACAGTGAACACCTGAATAAAAGCTAAGAGTTCCTATCTCCTTTAAAGATGTGATCTGTTTTATTCCCATGTTGCATAATTCTATCTTTAGGACACAATCTTTGAGGAACTATCACTTTTATAATTAAATTGCCCTGAGGAAAGCTACCAGTCTTGCCTGCCCTTCATCGTTTTCTCATTCCTTTGCAATCCAGGATGAGTACACACCTGATGAGAATCCTTCAAAGGACACGGCAAACGCTCAAGTTTCTTGCTCTTTGCATTTCGTGAGTCTCCACTGAACTACGACGTCGCCTGACTGTGCAATTCCAAAGCTGTAGCCTGAAGCCAACACAGAAATCTGTCACAAGGTGTGTTGGACCCACGAGGCTGGAGATGATTTCTTTTACGGAGAACACAAAGATGTCTCCCTCAAAGCCAAGAAGGTGACATTGTGATGATTTTCCCCTCGTCATGCTGATTTCACTAGGAAAGCACAGACATGCAAATAGTCAAGTGCCAAGACCGTGCCAGTGTCCACACTTC
>NW_023215130.1:0-606 GCF_002007445.2 Ailuropoda melanoleuca
GAGATGGGGGGAAGAAGATAAACAGATTGCTCCTATGAGTGTGACCCATTTCTTAAACTCACAAGTTACTAAAGCCTGGGGGAGCTAAGGTCACATTGTTCCCACATTGGAAGAACCCTGAATGAGTAACAGCTTAAAACTCTAGAAAAAACAGATCTTTCCCCTATTAGCCTTCCATATCCTCTGGATAACATATTTACTTAGGAGTACATGTCCAAATAACTGACTATCCACTCTTGTTTTCAGATTTACCGAAACAAAACAAAACAAAAACAGGTATGAGAAAACAGGTTTTATAGAAAATTCTGGATGGCATCCTGAAACTCGTTTTCCTTGCAGCATTTAAAGACTACCTCAGAAAGCATTCCATAGCCTCATAATGGCTTCGTAAACACCTCCAGGCCGATGCATTTCTGTTGTATCAAAACATTTCAGCCCCAGCTAGTGCAGCCCTACCAACAAGCTTTGGGGAGGAAATGTCAGCGTGTATCATGGCACCGGTGTTTTGAAGGGAACTGGGATCGGTAATAAGCCTTTTAAAGCTAGCCAGCCCCAAATAATACCTGATCCTCTCTTTTTTTCCTTTTTAATCCGTCAAACAAATAT
>NW_023215131.1:0-606 GCF_002007445.2 Ailuropoda melanoleuca
AAAACACTAGTAGAGGCCAACATTTTAAGTTCAGATGGCAGTATGAGAGAATTGACTGCGTCCTGCTGTCATTTAGTAGCTGATGGTACTCCGTGTATACTGTTGTTTGAAGACAGAAATTTTTCAAAAGAATGGGGGAGAAGAGGAAATACTGAGGGTCAAAAAAGGTATATTTTGCTGGATTTGCTGGATAGCTTCCATTTGTTCCTCTGCATCCGCTTTCCACATCTTTCTACCGTACTCTTTGCTCCTGGAGGCAGTGCTGTATGGTATACACAAAAAAATTCCTCTTGCCTTCTGGCTTCTGATTGGGTTTGGCCAATGAGGAAACCAGGCAGGAGGTGGGATAAGGGGAGACGAGAGTGAGGTGAAGGTATATATTCTTTCAGCTTTTTTCCTGCAGGTTTGCTTAGGTTGGTGGTGACCTTTGACCCAAAGTCATTGCTCCTCTCAAGGTCATGGCTCCTCTCAAGGTGGCCACTTTCCCACAATACTCCCATTTGGCTTCCCAGTGGCTGCTCTCTTCCCTCATCCTTCAGCCATACCAGTGGTAACAACTACACTGTTACTCGTCCCTGGGTACTGAGCTACCTGTTATATTTTCCA
>NW_023215132.1:0-606 GCF_002007445.2 Ailuropoda melanoleuca
AAAAAAAAAAGAAAGAGAAAAAGAAAAAGTAAATCAACACGAGAGTTCAGTTCCCATGCTTAGTTCTTATCACTAATAATTTAGCAATTACCTGTGTGTGTTTTTCTCTCCTAAATGAAGGTGAGCTCCTTGAGGACAAGAGCTGTATCTTATTCATCCTTGACTCTTTAGCACCCAAAACGGTGTGTTGTACAGAATGGTCCTCCTTTAACCTTCATGGAACAAAAAGCAGGATAGCTTAATCGGTAAGTGCGTGAACTCTGCTGTCAGAAAAGCAGGGCCATGTCCTGGCCTTGAGACATCCTAGCTGTGTAACCTTGGTCAAGTCTCTTAATGGCTGTCATTTCCAGGTTTGCCCATGTATAAAAGGGTGATGACTCTTCATTGAGAATGGTGAATAAGGCCATGAATATAAAGTGTTTGGGGAAATTTCTGGTATCCACTCAGTGCTTAACAAGCCTCAGCTAACATATTTATCTTCTGTATTCGAATTCTTTTGCTATGGACCACCAATGGATTCCATGAGGGAGCCTACAATCACTAAGAGGGAACTCTGCTGGTTTTGTGTGGCTAATCCAGATCTGTTGTAGTATGACTCTTTCATCA
>NW_023215133.1:0-606 GCF_002007445.2 Ailuropoda melanoleuca
CTGACCTGTTAAGGGAGGGAACCGATTATTCACCAAAAGACCTACAGAACTTGGCTACTGTGTACCAGCAAGAAATGAGAAAGCATGCTTGGGAGAGAAGCTTAAGGATCCCGCCGGCAGTGACAAGGAAAAGGGTGTGTAGATTACTGTGACAGTGGATAACCTATCTGTAAGGCCATGGATGACAGTGTTCAGAAAAGCCCTGCATGCAGGAAAGACAAACCCAAGTCCAGAGTAAGTGACTTTTCCAGTAAGAACAAACAGCTACATCTTCCATGACTGGAGTGGCCTGTTACAATCAACCTGCCACCAACTGTCTGGGAATCACCCCAGGGAATGTTTCCCCTAGTCCCTCTCTCAAAGCAGGTCTTAGCCCGGGAAGAGGGTATATCCTGATTCATTTCAGGGCTTCATAAGGCCCTGACTGCCCAACACTATTTGACCTCTCTGTGGTCCTCTTACACCAGCCCATGATTTAGGGCCCGTGTGGCCTCCTCCACCTTTTCTAATAGGGGTGCTGAGCTCCCAAGAAGACTTCGCCTTTGAAAAATAAGTACTTGTCAATGATTTCTGGGTGCTCCGGGTCAAGGACCTTTAGATAGTCTC
>NW_023215134.1:0-606 GCF_002007445.2 Ailuropoda melanoleuca
CTGTGCCACCCAGGCGCCCCACACCTACTCCTTCTTGTTCATGTAACCAACACTCACTGGCAGCTTCTCATGGCCAAGGCACCCCTCGTTCAGCACTGGACACTTGACAATGACACGTGCATGCCCTGGAAACAGCTATTGCGACAGAAGGGGATTGGGGTTTTTTTATTGAATTCCTTTCTTTTCTTTTACTTTTTTTTTTTTTAAGAGAGAGAGAGAGCAGAGGAGGGGCAGAGGGAGAGGGAGAGAGAATCCCACCCAAGCAGGCTCCATGTCCAGCGTGGAGCAACACAGAGCTCGATTCCATGACCCTGAGGTCATGACCTGAGCCAAAATCCAGAGGTGGACACTTAACCAACTGAGCCACCCAGGCCCCTCTATTGTAGTTCATTTTAATTAATTTATATGTTACATTAAATAGCCATATGTGGCTAGTGGCTACCCCACTGGATAGTGCAGGTCTAGGCACGTCTGAGATACATCCCTCAGGCTGGGAAGGACAGCAAGGAGAATGGAAGAGCACAGAGGAATGGACAGCCAGACTTAGCTCAACACTCCCCTATGCCCTCCTAACTCTCTGTGCCAATTAAATATAGCTCGTGTGTT
>NW_023215135.1:0-606 GCF_002007445.2 Ailuropoda melanoleuca
CTGGAAGGAAAAGAAAAAAAACCAAACCAAACAAATACTTTTCCTCTTCCAAATACCAATTTTCCTCAAAAGAATGGAAGCAATAATGATAATTTGTAATAGATTTTACATGTACATTCTCTACCATTACATAATACTGTACATGGTACATAATAGTACATAGTACCTGAACATCTTAGCAAAAGACATTTTGACGAAAATTTCATCCTCCAGAAATCAATTGAGAAAGAAACATATCTTTACTTGTGCAGTAACATATCAGATTTGGTCTTTACTAAATGGACCTGGGTAAATCAGCTTTGTAGAGGGTTTAAGCTCATAGGCTAAAGACAACGAAAACTGGTTCTAGAAGTCAAATAAAAAATTACATATGCATATGTACATACACGTATACCTATTTGAAGCACACAGACAACTAACTACAGCTTTAGAACTCATTGAAGAAATCTGAGTGTTGAAACCTCAGACATCACAGTTTCCCCAAAAAAAGCAGTCAAGAAGATAATCCAATGGTCAATGACACCTTCGTTATTTAGAAAAACATTTACTGTAATTTAGAGTTATGGGTAAACTATTATTTCTCAAGAAATTTTAAATCTTTTTTTT
>NW_023215137.1:0-696 GCF_002007445.2 Ailuropoda melanoleuca
TATGGAGGGAGGGGGCTGGAGAGTGAGGGGAATGGACTGAAGAGGACACAGGGGACATGTTCAAGAGAGGTATGGAGGAAGAAGCAATGGGAAGGCCAGGAATAATAAAGTTAGAATTGTCGGAATATCCGAGAAGATGGTTGGTTTGATTTTTCCATCTTAATACTTAGTTCTGAGCCTTCCTGAAGTTAATAATTGCTACTCAGGGCCAGATTTGACCACCGATCAGAGCAAAGACAAATAGGCTGGTCAACTGGGTGATGCTGGCAGTCTGGTCACAAGTGACCCAGACCCGTGGCTCTCCTTCCACGTCACATGAGCGACCGGGTGCCGACATCATGGATGCAATCCCTTTAGATGTCTCTGCCAGCCACTCTGATCACTTCAGAAGTCCCCATCATCCTATGTCCAATTTGCAGCCCCTGCTCACCCCCCCACACTGTCCATAGACAGAGGGAGAAGCGGGAAGTTGGGTACCTACTCTGAAACACAAGTTATAAGGTCCAGCATGGCTGAGCCAAGCACCTGTGCCTAAGGGATGGAGACACTGGGTGGGGGTGCTGTTTGTGCACCCCCATCGGGTGACTCTCCCAGCCTCCACCTGGAGATGCCGGGGCGTCTGCCAGACACCTCCCTCAGCAGTGAGAGGGGGACTTGCCCACTGAGGCGGGATTGCCTTCACAGTGCGCTGAGTGG
>NW_023215138.1:0-606 GCF_002007445.2 Ailuropoda melanoleuca
TGTCTCTTTAATGTCTGCTGTAATAGAAAACAGCTAAATTCTCATTCTGATTTTGAATTGTAATTTGTATCAAATATGATATTTGATTGCATAAAGAAAGAAAATCTTGCCTTGACAATATAGATTTGAAAGAGTATGAGTACGTTAATAGTCTTTTTGGGAAATTGTGATATTCATCTTTTATACTACACCAAAACTTGACAAGTGGTGTTTTCAAAATGATTGATTGCAGAATAGAATCTCAAACCTCGTCAGTGAACTTTATGTGCTCTGTTAATATAAAAGCCATCAATATATCCTGCATTTTGAATATATCTTTGTCAGATAGAAAATATTGGTTTACTGAGTTGTGTACATATCCTACACTTACACTAAATAGTATTAGAAAAAGAATCACATTTGTTAATATCACCCCAGATATCATCAAAAAAATAATATGAGAACTGGAAAGCTCTCAATCTCATGTGGTGGAATCAAGATGTCAGAAATGTTAATTTTTACTGGTTTGCAAATTTTCAACCAAAACTGTCACAACAGTGTTTTATTTCCAAGCACATGTCTGCCAGAAACTTTACTTTGTATAACTTTGATTTTGTCCATTAGTTA
>NW_023215139.1:0-606 GCF_002007445.2 Ailuropoda melanoleuca
AAAAAATTGGTGCCAAAGTACTTAACAGCATTCTAGACTCAGAGAGCCCTTCAGAAGGCCGTCAGTATGCCATATTCAGAAGCTTCTTACACATACTCCATTTAGGCAAGAACAGAAGTGCCTGTACAATATTCTAGCCAGCCATATATCTTGAACACCTGTTATTTCCACAATGAAAAATGATTTATGATCTTTTATGTTAATTAACATACTTCTAGTGCAGATCAACAGTGATAGTGGAAGCACTTGTGCATCCAACTTCATAGTGAAGACTCCTGATTAGTCTTTCAAATGTTAATTATCCACCCTGGAGTTCGCAGATGAAAGTGAACTCTCAAACACATACACATCTCACTGAAGTATTCTGAAGTATACTGACAAGATAACCAGCATCAAAGATAGTTCCAAGGTCACAAGGCTGTGGATCATGTTTGAGGAAGATGAAAAAGCACTATTTTAATGAGGGACCTTTGTGCTAAGGAACAGGAAACAGCTGTAGCTGATTAAAGCAGAAAAGAAATTTATAGGAGGATCCTGGGTAGCTCTGAGGATGGCTGGAAACGGAGCTTGGACCTGCATGCTCAGAGAGTACAACCAGTAACAACA
>NW_023215140.1:0-204 GCF_002007445.2 Ailuropoda melanoleuca
GAAGAAACTCAAACACTTGGAGGCTAAGAACCATCCTGCTCAAGAATGACTCGATAAACCAGGAAAACAAATATCAATTTAAAGAATTTATGGAGACCAACGAGAATGAAAACACAACGGTCCAAAAACTATGGGATACTGCAAAGGCAGTCCTAAGGGGGAAATACATAGCCATCCAAGCCTCACTCAAAAGAATAGAAAAAT
>NW_023215140.1:255-1773 GCF_002007445.2 Ailuropoda melanoleuca
CTGGAACAGCAACAGAGGGACAGGCCTAACCCACTGACAAGGAAGCAGTTGACCAAAATTAGAGCAGAAATCAATCAATTAGAAACCAGAAGTACAGTAGAGCAAATAAACATGACGAGGAGCTGGTTCTTTGAGAGAATCAATAAAATTGATAGACTACTGGCAAGACTTATCGAAAAGCAAAGAGAAAGGACCAATATTATTAAAATTATGAATGAAAAGGGAGAGGTCACGACCAACAACATTGAAATTGGAAGGATTATTAGAAATTTTATCAACAGCTATATGCCAAAAAACTAAACAATCTGGAAGAGATGGAGGCCTTCCTGGAAACCTATAAACTACCAAGACTGAAACAGGAAGAAATAGATTTCTTAAATAGGCTAATCAACTATGAAGAAATTGAGTCAGTGATAAACAAACTTCCAAATAATAAAACTCCAGGCCCAGACGGTTTTCCTGGGGAATTCTACCAAACATTCAAAGAAGAAATAATACCTATTCTCTTAAAGCTATTTCAAAAAATAGAAACAGAAGGAAAGCTACCAAACTCATTCTATGAGGCTAATATTACCTTGATCCCCAAACCAGGCAAAGACCCCCTCAAAAAGGAGAATTACAGACCGATTTCTCTAATGAATATGGATGCCAAAATCCTCAACAAGGATCCTTGCTAATAGAATCCAGACTACATTAAAAGGATTATCCATCATGACCAAGTGGGATTCATACCTGGGATGCAAGCATGGTTCGACTCTCGCAAATCAATCAATGTGATACATCATATCAACAAGAAAAGACTCAGGAACCATATGATCCTCTCAATTGATGCATAAAAAGCATTTGACAGGGGCGCCTGGGNTGGATGCCAAAATCCTCAACAAGATCCTTGCTAATAGAATCCAACAGTACATTAAAAGGATTATCCATCATGACCAAGTGGGATTCATACCTGGGATGCAAGCATGGTTCAACACTCGCAAATCAATCAATGTGATACATCATATCAACAAGAAAAGACTCAAGAACCATATGATCCTCTCAATTGATGCAGAAAAAGCATTTGACAAAATACAGCATCCTTTCCTGATTAAAACCCTTCAGAGTGTAGGAATAGAGGGTACATTTCTCAATCTCATAAAAGCCATCTATGAAAAGCCTACTGCAAGCATTATTCTCAATGGGGAAAAGCTGGAAGCCTTTCCCTTAAGATCAGGAACACGACAAGGATGCCCACTCTCGCCACTATTATTCAACATAGTACTAGAAGTCCTTGCAACAGCAATCAGAAGACAAAAAGGGATCAAAGGTATCCAAATCGGCAAAGAAGAAGTCAAACTGTCTCTCTTTGCAGATGACATGATACTCTATATGGAAAACCCAAAGGAATCCACTCCCAAACTATTAGAAGTTATAGAACAATTCAGTAAGGTGNAAAACTACTAGAAGTTATAGAGCAATTCAGTAATGTGGCAAGATACAAAATCAATGCCCAGAAATCAGTTGCATTTCTATACA
>NW_023215140.1:1991-2179 GCF_002007445.2 Ailuropoda melanoleuca
AGAGACGTAAAGGACCTATATCCTAGAAACTATAGATCACTTTTGAAAGACATTGAGGAAGACATAAAAAGATGGAAAAATATTCCATGCTCATGGTTCAGAAGGATTCACATAGTCAAAATGTCCAGGCTACCCAGAGCAATCTACACTTTCAATGCTATCCCGATCAAAATACCGAGGACATTTTT
>NW_023215141.1:0-606 GCF_002007445.2 Ailuropoda melanoleuca
TAATTTCTTGAAAGTAGCTCTACGTGCTGAGGCTTCAGGGTTCAGTAGGTGTTTTCTATTCCCTAAAATAAAGTAGTATGAGCGGCATATGGTAAAGAGAGATGAGACGAATTGTTGTAGCACACACAGACCCAGACGACCTTGGTGCCCCTCAGAAGGGATGTTGGGATGGGATATTAAGTATGGTTTCCTCATTTAAGAGCGGTGGAAAGATTTTAAGAAGTCTTTTAATGAAGGATAAGCATGGGGAAGGCTTTACATGGGGAAACTGTCTCTAAAGCTATTGTGAAGTTCTCAGGTTTTTTGTAGATCCTTGATTTATCTGCCTGTTGGTGGTTTTTCCATCTCTAAGCTGCACCTGAGAAATGTTATCTGGGAGATCAAGTCCTTAATGTGAAGTTGGTTTTGACGTGTAGCACATCTACTTTAACTATTCAGTCCTTCTAGTAGGAACAACTGAGATTAGTTTGTTTGGGATTTCCATTGATACGGTATTTAAAAGATTTTTCAGGCATTTCATTTATCATTAGAGGTGTTGTCTTTTTAGACTATAGAGGATATAAAGTTCAAGGTGATTTATTTTTCTGTTGTACTTTTTTTTTTTTT
>NW_023215142.1:0-606 GCF_002007445.2 Ailuropoda melanoleuca
TATTTCATTTTCATTTTTGAAAGTAGTTTTGCTGAATTTAGGGTTAATGGTTGACAGCTTTTTATTTGAATACTTTGAATATATTATTGCGCTGCCTCTGGCCACCATTGTTTTTGATAAAAGTCAGTTTCAGATCCCACAAAGGTTCCCTTGTAAGTGACTAGGTATTACTCTCTTGATACTTTGAAGATTTTCTACTTGTCTTCAGATTTCAGCCTTTTCCTATGATAATTCTGGGTATTGGTAGCTTTTTACTTATCCTACTTCATGTTTGTTGAGTTTCCTGAATGTGTAACTTAATCTTTGTAAATAAATTTTGAGTTTTCAGCTTTATTTCTTCTAAATTTCTTTTGCTTTTTCCCTTTTCATTCTGGTTCTCCTATTACCTGCATGTTGGTGCATTTCATGGTGTCCCACATTTCTCTAAGAATCTCTGTTCATTTTTCTTCATTCATCTGTCCTTGTATTCTGTGGATCGCATATCTGGTAATCTCTCTTCAAGTTTATTGATTCTGTGTTCTGCCAGTCTCAAATCTACTTTGGAATTCCTCTAGTGAATTTTACATTCAATTATTATTCTATCCAACTTCAGCATTTCCATTTGGC
>NW_023215143.1:0-606 GCF_002007445.2 Ailuropoda melanoleuca
TAGAAACCAGAAATACAGTAGAGCAGATCAACAAAACTAGAAGCTGGTTCTTTGAAAGAATTAATAAGATCGATAAACCGCTGACCAGACTTATCCAAAAGAAAAGAGAAAGGACCCAAGTTAATAAAATTATGAATGAAAGGGAAGAGATCATGACTCACACCAAGGAAATAGAAACAATGATTAGAAACTGTTATCAACAACTATATGCCAATAAATTAAGCAACCTGGAAGAAAAGGATGCCTTCCTGGAAACCTATAAATTACCAAGACTGAAACAGGAAGAGATTGACAACTTAAATAGGCCAAAATCCAGTAACGAGGTTGAAGCAGTGATCAAAAACCTCCCAAAAAACAAGAGTCCGGGACCTGATAGATTCCCTGGGGAATTCTACCAAACATTCAAAGAAGAGATAATACCCATTTTCCTGAAGCTGTTTCAAAAAATAGAAACAGCACGAAAACTTCCAAACTCGTTCTATGAGGCCAGCATTACCTTGATCCCCAAACCAGGGAAAGACCCCATCAAAAAGGAGAATTACAGGCCGATATCCCTGATGAACACGGACGCCAAAATCCTCAACAAGATCCTAGCTAATAGGATCC
>NW_023215144.1:0-606 GCF_002007445.2 Ailuropoda melanoleuca
TTAAATAGACATGGAGCAGGGTTGTGTCCCCATTTCCCTATCTGCCTTATAGTGCTGACTTCACCAAATGTTGTGATCTCCACTGACAATAATACATGAATTAGGCATTAGACATTTAACTCTTAGGGAACTTAGGTTTCGAATTGAAAAGATACTCTTATGACAGTGACAGTAAGCACCTTTCTCATCTATACAGGGCCCTGTTTCTTATTCTATAAAATTGATACATACCTGTTGTGGGTAGCTAATAAAATAATGCCTGTGAGGTGATTTTTGAAAGAATACATGATAATATTCTTACAGGTGCTATTACTATTTATGGCCTTAAATGTTGAAAGAACTTATCTTAGAAAAAGCGATTTCTTTAGTAGAAGCTTCCTTTTTGGAATGATTTTAACATGTTCCAGAAGAATCCTTATAATACTAACTTAGGTTGATTTCTGAAATGAATGCCGATTATTGATACTGGAATAGAATGGATGAATATGATTTCAAAGGCACGGTTTTGTTTCAAATTGTGTGTGTGTGTTTTTTAGTAGCTTTTGAATAGTATCTATTTCTCAAATGTCGACTATGTGGAATGACCTGGGCCTACATTGCTTGGAA
>NW_023215145.1:0-606 GCF_002007445.2 Ailuropoda melanoleuca
TGTTCATGGATAGGAAGACTTAATAGTGTCATGATGTCAGTTCTTCCCAACTTTCTCTATTGATTCACTGTAGTCGCAACCAAAACACCAGCATCATTTTGTGACTATCAACAAAGTGGTTCTAATGTTTATATGGAAAAGCAAAAGACCAAGAATAGCCAACTCAATATTGATGCAGAAGAACAAAGTTGGAGGACTGGAGCTCCCTGGCTTCAAGACTCACTGTAAAGCTACAGTAATCAACACAATTTGGTATTTTCAAAAGAATAGACAAATAGATCAATTGTCATGAAAGAAAGCCCAGAAATAGATCTTCATAGTTAACTGATCATTGACAAAAACTGAAGGTAATACAATAGAGCAAAGGTAATCTCTTCAACAAATGATGCTGGAATAACTGGACATCAATATGCAAAAAAATCAGCCTCGGCACAGACCTTACACCCTTCACAAAAAGTAACTCAAAATGGATCATAGAGCTAAGTGTAAAATATAAAACTATAAAACTTTTGGAAGGTAACATAGGAGAAAACCTAGATGACCTTGGGTATGGTGATGACTTTTTTTTTAAAGATTTTATTTATTTATTTGACAGAGATAGAGACA
>NW_023215146.1:0-606 GCF_002007445.2 Ailuropoda melanoleuca
ATGTATTCATATGTATATGTGTAATTATGTATAAAAATGCAACAGATTTTTATACATTGAATTTGTACACTGCAATTTTAGTGAATTCATCTGTTAGCTCTAACAGTTTTTTTTGTGGAGTCCTTAGGGTTTTCTAAAATCATGTTGACCACAAATAGAGTTTTATTTCTTCATTTCCAATTTGGGTGCTTTGTATTTTAAAAAGATTAATTTATTTATTTGAGAGAGATAGAGAATGAGCAAGAGGGGCAAAGGGATAGGGAGAAAGACTCTCACGATCCTGAGATCATGACTTGAGCCAAAACCAAGAGTCAGATGCTTACCTGTCTGCACCACCCAGGTGCCCCTCAGTATGGATGCTTTTTATTTTATTTTTTTCCTGCTTAACTGCTCTAGCTAGGACTTCCAATATTATGTTGAATAAAAGTGGTGAGATTGGGCATCCTTGTCTTGTTCTTGATCTTAGAGGAAGAGCCTTGAGCTTTTCACTACTGAGTATGACCTTAGCAGTGGGTTTGTCTTATATAGTCTTTATTATGTTGCTGTATGTTCAGTCTATACTCATTTTGTTGAGAGTTTTTATTATGAATGGATGTTTAATTTTGT
>NW_023215147.1:0-606 GCF_002007445.2 Ailuropoda melanoleuca
TTTTTCTTGCGAGGAGGAGCGAAGTCCCCACCGATGGGAGTCGCCATCTTGATGACATCACTCCTGAGCCCTAGTCACTGTGGGTGTGGGCCAAGCTTACTTACCCATTCCCCCACTGAGGGACATCTTGGTTGCTTTCAAGTTTGGGTGATTGTGAGTAAAACTGCTATCAACATCCATAAGCAGATTTTCGTGTGGACATGTTTTCAACTCCTTTGGGTAAATACGAGGAGCACGATTACCCGATCATATGGTAAGAGTACATTTAGTTTCAAGAGACTGCCAAACTGTCTTCCAAACGGGCTGTACCATTTTGCATTCCGAACAGCAATGAACAAGAGTTCCTGTTCTCCACATTCTCGCCAGCATTTGCTGGTGTCAGTTTTCCAGATTTTCCCCATTCTACTTGCTGTAGAAAGGTATCTCATTTTAATTTGCATTTTCCTGATGACATAGGACGTGGAGTACTTTTCATATGCTTATTTGCCGTCTGTGTATCTTCTTTGGGAACGTGTCTGTTAAGGTCTTTGACCCATTTTTTTTTAAAGATTTTATTTATTTATTTGACAGAGAGAGAGCAAGAGAGGGAACACAAGCAGGGGGAGT
>NW_023215148.1:0-1719 GCF_002007445.2 Ailuropoda melanoleuca
AATTCTGGGAAATTTGGAAACTTATCATTTGGGGTACAGTAGATATTCCATAAACATTTGTTCATATTTTGGCTATCTTTACTAACAGGGCTTTGGACAAAACTATGTTCCACATAGGTCCTGTCAATCATGCAAGCCCACTCTCGGCTCTACTTCATGCGCTTTGAAAAATAACATACTCATTTTTTTTCATTCATTCAATAAGTGTATGTTGAGTGCTTACTTTGGGCCAAAACTGTTCTTGGCCTTTGAAACACAATAGTAAGCAGAAAAAAGTTTCTGCCTTCATCGAGCTTAACTCCGGTGTGGGACAAACAATAAATGATGGCTATCACAAGTAAGTAAATTATAGTATATATGACAAAGTAAAAAGTGCAATGGAAAAAAAAACTTCAAGCAAGTGAGGGGAATGGTTAAGCTTTCCCCCCCCCAAGAGTGGACTGATTTCTAACTCAACCAATGGCTCAAGGTATAATTACAGCAGATTCATATCACATTCTAAATTATCAGTCATCTTCACTAACACAAAATTTCCCACTGGACTAGTACTGTCCACTACATTTTGGTATTCTGCCGTGAATGGCTTATCTAGAATTTGTTTGTAAGTAATAAACTAGTAAAACTATACGTTTTTATTTGTTCCACATCTGTCAGTAATAACGAGGTCAAGTTTCCCTCAGCTATCCCACTATGCTCAAAGAGTTTAGTCTCAAGAGAGTGCAAAGCTTCTGGCTTGCTCAGGTGCATGAGCCACTTTGGGANAGAGCCACTTTGGGATTCCAGGAGGTTGCAATTACTCTGGTCCCTTTCCTGGGAACACTAGCTTAAGAAACCGGTATCTTAATCACTAAGAATTTTCCCTCTTAATTCTAGGTTCATATGTAAGAACCAAAAGTCACTGCAGACCTTAACCTCGCTCACGAAGCTTTCTGGGCTTTGTGCAAAACCACCAAAGGTAATGAGTCGTGAGTTTACCAGCTGGGAAATCAGCGCTGACTCATCTTCATTAGCGTTGCTGCCTCGGTGCCTGGAGACCTACAAAGCCCTCGGGGAGGTGCCGCTGACTTCCGGAGGGGGAAGTGGAGGCTTGGGGGTTTAAGTGGGAAGAGAACGGTCTGTCCGTGGAGAAAGGTATCCCGCTGAAAACCGCGCAGAGGAGAAACCACTCACGAGCCGCCCTGAACCGGCAAAGGTTGGGCGGAGCAAAGAGCCTCCCAACGCCGCCCTGCGGGTGCGGAACGTCCCCTGAGCGCGTGCCTCTGGGGGCGGAAGTGCCGCTTGCATATCCGGTGAACAGGCGCCACTGGGAAGCTCTGAGGATGTGTAAGTGGCTGAGGTTTCCTGGGCTGACTGGAAAGTGAGGGCCAAAAAAGCCTGGTAAGTGGCCTCCAGAGAAGAAAGTAATAGCAAGTTATATCCCCCAACACCTGGGTTCTTAGCTGAGCTGCAGATGTGCATTTTTGTCTATTTGTCTGACAACTGAAACGCAATAAACCCCAAATGGGATTCATCCTCCACCCAAACTTTCAGTTCCCCTAATGTTCTTTGTCCATGACTGGGATCCTTCCAGTCATCCAAGTCGATAATCTGTTGTGAAATCAACCTCCAAATCAAAACAATTGCCAAGNGCAGAGGAGAAACCACTCAGGAGCCGCCCTGAACCGGCAGAGGTTGGGCTGAGCAAAGAGCCTCCAGATGCGGGTGCAGAACGTCCCCTGA
>NW_023215149.1:0-606 GCF_002007445.2 Ailuropoda melanoleuca
TTTTTTTTTTTTTTAAGATTTTATTTATTTATTTGAGAGAGAGAGCGAGAGACAAAGACAGCGACAGAGAACACAAGCCAGGAGGAGAGAGAGAAGCAGGCTCCTGCTGAGCAGGGAGCCTGATGTGGGGCTCGATCCCAGGACCCCGAGATCATGACTTGAGCCGAAGGCAGACACTTAACCAACTGAGTCATCCAGGCTCCCCAAGACAGTTCTCTTCTTTGCCCTGGTTTATAGGCAAGAAAATTGGAGTTGAAGTATCATTTCCAAAGGCACAAAGCTAGAAAGTAGCAGATCTGTTACTCAAACAGTCCCTTGGGTTTTGCAGCCTCGATTTCCCCCTCTGTAAAATGGGACTGCCGATCTCCACCCTAAAAAGTGTATGTGAGGACTCAGTGAGAGCACTAGCAAAGGCTGGGAACCCAGGAGCCTGTGGTTGGCACAAAGCCTGCACTGTGAAAATGTTAGCCCACGGAAGCCTGGCCCCCACCAGAGGTCAGGCCAAGGTCTGTCCTTGTGTCATCATGACTTAGGATGGAGCACTCTGTGAAGTCTTCTTGAGCCATGTGTCCTCTCCAGGACAAGGAACTACCACGACAACACCAA
>NW_023215150.1:0-606 GCF_002007445.2 Ailuropoda melanoleuca
TTTTTTTTTTTTTTTAAGTTTAGTAATTAGCAACTTTTTCAAACTCTTGTACTGATGCCAAACAAAAACAAAACACCACAAGTATTAAAATGAAGGTATTGCACCAAGTTTTCACTTAATCTCAATATTATTATTTACATCGAACACTAATGACTCAATATGAAAACCTGATACGTCAAAACAAGAGAAAGTTTTAAAATAAAAGGAAACGTGGTCTCTTGAATAAAAAAAATATAAGCATAGAGGATGAGAAACAATAATATGTACATGTTACCAAGATGAATATGATTTTTGTAAGGAAACAATCAGGTCTGTCATTTAGCATCATTAATTTTCAGCTGATTGAGTTGCATTTGTGAATCCAAGTAGAGCATGCCATTTTACTCATGAACATTGTGTATACGTTTCTGTCCCTTTATTGGAACATATATCCAGATAACCGTACTAGCTTCAAACTACCAGCAATGCGAGATACAATTTAACACTTTTTTAAGTGCAGGCTGAGTTTAAATAAGATAATGAAAAATCTCTTGGCACCAAATGTGAAGAGTGAACTGTAGTAATAAGCTAATTCTCAACCTAGACTCCTGCAGTACATTAGATGTC
>NW_023215151.1:0-606 GCF_002007445.2 Ailuropoda melanoleuca
GTATTCACTTAATCAACCATACGCATGTGTGCAGGACATCAAAGGGTGAATAAGAACTGAATTCCGTACCACAGGTATGACGCACAGCCCTGTGTGGTGGGTGTGTGCACATGTGCCTTTGTGTGACATGGAGTCGGTGACGAAATGCATCATTCACACGGTGGCGATACCATTTGTCATCCAAATTCGGACACCTTTGGGACAAACGCTAACCCCTGGACGACAAGCATGAACTGAGACTGTCCTAGGCAAACCAAGACACATGGTCACTTTACATAACGCCTGGCACAGGGAAGAGCAGAAGACTTCCTGGCAACGGTCCCTCCAGACCTTCCAAATGGCTTCTCCCCAGCCATTCCTATCTGCTTCAGTTACTGAGGTCCCAGCTCCATCACTCCTTCCTCTGGGAAACCTTCCTAGACCTGTCCCCACCAGACCAAATCCCCCTCATGCACACTCATAGCCCCCCAGAGCTCCCCTTCCGGGAGCTCATCCCTGAGATGGCTTTCTATGCACTTGTGTGATCATGTCATTGTTCCTCTTCTTCCGTCACACCAGGAAGATGGGACCATCCATGACGGTTATATTGGCCATATATGGGTATTC
>NW_023215152.1:0-2962 GCF_002007445.2 Ailuropoda melanoleuca
GAGGGCATGTATTGCATGGTGCACTGGGTGTTATACGCAACTAATGAATCATTGAGCTTTACATCGGAAGCTGGGAATGTACTGTATGGTGACTAAAATAATATAATAAAAAATCATTAAAAAAATGCTCTACAATCCAGCAATTCCATTTCTGGGTGTATACCAAAAAAATGAAAGTGGAGTCTCAAAGAGATATTTGTACACACATCTACATGGCAGCATTATTAACAACAGTGAAAGGTCATCAATCCATTTCCATTGGTACAAGAGTTTTCTGGTGATGGATGGTGGTGATGGTTATACAACAACATGAATGTACTTAATATCACTGAATTATATACTTAAAAACTTTTGAAATGGTAAATTTGATGTGCATTGTACCACAATAAAAAGCACATTCAAAAAATGGTAAAGACATATTGGAACCTAAGTTCCTGACTCCTAGTAGATAATTTCCCCCATTTATGTGACTCTATTGTTATGCCATATGTTGTAGGTTTCAATCTCTCTTTCTTCTGTTACATTCTTCCTGTCACTCTTATAAGCATGTTTACCTCTCTCTCCTCCTCCAAAAGAAAGTACCAATAGGCCTTTCTTAGTATACTATTCCTCCCTAATTTCCCTTCCTGATTCCTAGCTCAAGTATCACCTCATGCTGAGTTGCCCATATTACTCTCTGCGCTAGTCTGTGACTAGGTTCACATCTCTCCTGTAGTTCTTATTATGTTGCTAAAATGGCTTGTTTTCATATCTGGTTCTGACATAGTGTGAACACTTACGGGGCAATTGCTTCATGACATTACTCTCTGTGCCTCCAGATCAGGGTCTGGTCCCCAAATCAACACTTTAAAAAATGAATAAAGTTTATATTAATACAAAAATTGCTTACATATAAAAATGTGATAATTTGGATTTAATAATTTAGAATTTCTGTTCATCCATAGCAAGGACTCAATAAGAACTATTCGCATTCTCCGAGGGACTTTAGCTGTGGAGGGCAGCTTCCCTTTTGCGTTTGACTTCCTTTACCATCTAGAATGCTTCTCTTCTCCAAGTACTCAAATGAGTATCTGAACCAAAATGTAAAGATTCTATGGCAAAACAGAGTAGTCACCGTACTCCAGATGGGTTGTGGTTTTCTTTTTTGAGTTGACTTGTAGGCAACTCCCACAAGTTTGAGGGCAAATTATACATCAAAAGCTGTGTCTCTAGGTTCTAATTTCTCTCTACCCCAAGCATTTTTAATAGGGGCAATATCATTCTTAAGGTTATGAAAAAAAATTTTAAGAGGCAAAATATCTTACAAATATGAACAGATAAATAGTATATTTATGTTATTAAAAGGTCAGGCAGGGGATATTTGGGGGAAATGTCTAAAAAGGGTCTTTAAGGGGTAATAATAAAAACAAGTTTGAGAAGCACTGTTCTATTCTAAATGTCTGGTGACACCATTTTTTTCCATCATGTGCAGATTTATCACCATCATCCAACAAGACTATTTGTAATACAAGGTAAGAAAATCAGAAAATCATCAGATACAAACTGTCTAATTGAGTTGGCTCACAGGTATGATCACTGTGTGAAATAACCCCTTCTTGTTGCAATTTTTCTTTATTTCAAAGGAAACATTTAAAAGATAAATGCATTTAAAAAAATAAAAAAGACCTGTCTTATGTTGCAGTCATATGTACCCATCTTCCCCACATTAGTCTTGGGTCCTCCCAATGACAGTCATCTTTATACCTTTGGAAAAATAGCTTTTTCCCCTGTTGAACTCCAAGGTGCAAGTTCCTTGGCGTCCAGCCAGTGTTTCTAGTGTCTTGGGCCACATCACACAATTGTCTCGCCTGCATTCCCCTGACCAGGAGATTTCTAAAAGCTGTTTGTGATTATCTCACATTCGGAGATAAGAAAAAGATAGCAAGAGTCTGTTTTATATGAACCCAAACTACTTGACTTAAAAAAAAAAAAAAGCAAAAGTTTAACATGTTGTATTAATCAGCAAGATGTTTTAATTTTTTCTATTACTAAACTTTGCCTCCCTAGGCAAGATAAAACAGTGGAGCCAATCACAGTAAGATCCCTACTTCTAATTCATGTGTCTGATGTGTAAATAAGTCACCAGCACAAAGTTTCTGCATCTGAGATACAACCCTGGGGGAAGAACTTTTGAGGACCAAGACCTGCCTCTAAACCACTAGAGCAAAGAGCAAGCAGAGGGTGGGAAGGGCACCATAGGGGACCAACAAATTCCTAGTGCAGTTGGAATCTGTTTAAAGGCTTTTCTAAGAGCCAGCTAGATTTTGTTCATTTTCTCCTGGCGAGAGCTTTGGCAAAGCAATAAAGCCATTGGCCGATCAGGATCATATGACTTTGCATCTCCTATCTCCACTGTGTTGCTCCTGAAGGGATATACCTGGACTATGATGATATTCTGCCTTAGCAAAAGGGATAGGAGATTGAGCTGAATGCACTTCTGCCCATTATTCTTTTTTGTTCACTGCATCTGATAAATATATTACTTTTTCTTTATTGGCATTCTGGATCGAGAGGCATATGTAATCTTTTTTGTTTAATGTGGATCAAATAGAAATGTTCTTAATTCCTCTGGATTAGGCAGAGTCTCTCTATATAGTTCTCTTTTTCGCCTCCCCTAAATGGGGAGTCCAAGAATTAGAGAAATTTGGGGCTAACAGTGCATATAAGATCATCTGGATTCCCTAGAACAAGGATTCCCTTCTAATTCAAAGTCTTCATTTTACAAATAAGCTCAGAAAAATTGTTTTCCGAAAGATTCTGCAGTTAATTCCTGACAATTCTCAAATCAGAACCCAAGCCTACTGATTCTCCATCCAGCGCTTTTTTCACCATGGATATCCTGCAAGCCATCCCCATTCATTAACTCTTCTTCACCCACTCCGATTCTCCATACCTATTTCTTCCTTGAAGTTGCTCCCATTTG
>NW_023215153.1:0-606 GCF_002007445.2 Ailuropoda melanoleuca
TGCTGAAAACAGGTATGCCCCTTGCTCAAGAGCCTTTGATCAGCAATTCCCTTCAAAGGGAAAGGTGCAGATGAAGTGATGAGGAGAAGTGTCAAAGTGGAGGGGGGAAGGGAAAGGCCAGTATCTCCACTTGTGGTTTTCAGCATATTCACCTTCATTCAACAAGTCCTGATGGAATCAATTATGTGCCAGACCTTGTTTACAATCAGGTCCTGGAGTTTACAATGGCTAATAAGACATATGGTTCCTGCCCTTCTGGAGCAGTGGGGAAGATCAGAAAGAAGTTAACAGTTAAATACAATAATTGCTAATTATGGTAAGCGATGGTAGGAATAAAGAGTGGGCTGTTACAGAGAATAATCGAGAGTGGGGGATGGGACAGGACTATTTGTTTTGAATGGAGTAATCAGAGAAGGCCTTTCTGAGGATGTGAAGGATTGCACTTGAAGGATAATGAACATGAAGGATAAAGAAGCAAGGGGAGAATCCCAGGCCGAGGGAATAGATTGTGCAAAGGCTCTAAAGCCAAGGTCTGCTCAGGCAAGCAGAAAGAGCTAAGTTGCTCTTGGTGGGGGCCTTCAGAGCTTTCCTTTGTTCCATCCAAAC
>NW_023215154.1:0-606 GCF_002007445.2 Ailuropoda melanoleuca
CCTCTCCTGGGCATGCACCAAGGCTGGACCTGTCCTCTCGGCTCTGGCAGCTAGCCCACCATATTCCATCTTGGGCCAGCCTGGGGCCTTCGCACAACGGGACTGCTCGGAGCTTGCTGGCCTCTACATTCCCAGTTCCCACCACAGTGCTCTTCATACAGCAGGCGCTTGATAAACATGCACTTACATGACTGAATGGATAAGCTAATATTTGTTCACACTTTGAGCCCACAAAGCACTTTCACAGACAAGCGTCCCTCACTATCCAGATCTGTTTGATTCCTAGGTTCAGTGACAGCTGTAGCAACAAAAGGGACAGCGTGGTCTGAATCTGCTGCTTCTTGAGTTAGGCATAGCATGTACTGCCAGTGCAGATTTGAAAGTAGATCAACAATAATCTTCTTAGATAATTTTTCTGGTTCCTAAGTTCAGATAACAAAGGTTATCTGCACTTTAGCTGATATGATCTTCATAATAATCCTCTAAGGCATTATCATCCCCATGATAAATAACAGTTCAGGTTCAGAGAGGTCAAGTGGTTTTCCAGACGATACACAGCATGGAAATAGTGAAACCAGACCTGGAACTCAGCCACAGAATTTTCTC
>NW_023215155.1:0-606 GCF_002007445.2 Ailuropoda melanoleuca
GCTGTATTGGAACCCCTGGAGAACAAGTTTCTTCAGTTTATGCTTACATGGGGACTGTGTGCCAAGGGCCATCATCTGTTACAACTAACGAGCCAAAACCCTACCCTCAAGTGCTCACTCGAAGAAAGGACGAATAGCCGAGCTTCCATGACTGCTCCCGCCTGAGCCAATGGCAGCGGACAATAGATCTGTAACACCAGGCACTTGAATTAGGAGCTGGGCTGAGACCATACAGGCAGCAGAGTGGCTATAAAGCAATGTGATTACTTTTGGCTATGATAGGACTGGGCCATGTGAGCTGCAAGTGATAAACTCTATAACCCATTAGTGTTTCTCAATTTTACCCTTTTTCCATAGGAGGATATGATTAGCTTTTTTTTCATTTTTTCTTGAAGGATTACTTTCACATTAAGATTGTCTTTTTAAAAAGTTTTATAATGGTCTCGTTTGCAGTAAACTTCATTTATGTTCTGGGAATGAGGCTTGGGCTCACAGCAAAATACTCCAGAACACCATGGAAAGAAAGGATTATAATCTACCTCCAGGACTTTTTAAAGTAATAGTCAAGATATACAGAAAGAGGAATAGGTTATTTTCACCCTCAGA
>NW_023215156.1:0-606 GCF_002007445.2 Ailuropoda melanoleuca
AATGAAATCAGAGAGGGAGACAAACCATAAGAGACTCTCAACTCTAGGAAACAAACAGGGTTGCTAGAGGGGAGGTGGGTGGGGGTATGGGGTAACTGGGTGATGGGCATTAAGGAGGGCACGTGATGTCATGAGCACTGGGTGTTGTATGCAACTGATGAGTCACTGAACTCTACCCCTGAAACTAATAATACACTACATGTTAATCTGTTGAATTTAAATAAAGAATTTTTAAAAACAGCTTCATCTTTCCTCCCCCACTCTGCTTCTCCTCTCAGCTACCCGCAAACTTCCTCACTCTGCTCAGCCTCCTCTATTTGGGCAAAACTTGCCTGGCCCAGCGGACTAGACGGGGTGCCCTCTGCCATCCCCACAGTGGATATAATACAAGGATGGAGTTGCTCATTCTCTCTCCAGATGGCGAGATTTCTGACAGCGCTTGGTGACACCTTTCACCTGCGGCCTCTCAAGTATATGAGAAACCTAGACGCGTATTTCCCTCAGCAATCCACCTGTGTCTCGAGTCTTCCGAATCATGGCAGAATAAATAAAAGCAAAATTACTTCTGCCCATATGGCCAAGTGGGGAACAGAGAGCTATACCGCC
>NW_023215157.1:0-606 GCF_002007445.2 Ailuropoda melanoleuca
AAAACTGGAAACAGCCCAAATGTCCTTCAATCAGTGAGTGGTTACATACATATTCACATCATGGGATACTACTCAGCGATAAAAAGCAATTACCTATTGACACACAGTAACAATTTGGATGAGTTTTCAGAGAACTTCGCTGATTGAAAATCCAATCCTAAAAGATCACATACTGTACAGTTCCATATATATAATATCCTTGAAATGACAACATTCTAGATTATTGGTTGCCAAGGTTAGGGACAGGGATGGGGAGGGAGGTGTGGGTGAGTGGGAGTGGCTATAGTTTTAATTTTTATAAAAAGGCAACACAAGCGAGCATTGTGGTGACATAAACATTATGAATCTTGGCAGGAGTCACGGACACAGGAACCTACACGTGTGATAAAATTGTGTGGAACACATACACATATACCCAAGTACAAGTAAAACTGGGAAATCCGAATAAATTAGTAGGTTGTATCAATATCAATATTTTGGTTATGAAATTGTTCTACAGTTTTATAAGATGTCACCATTGGGGGGAAACTGGGTAAAAGGTACACAAGATTTCTTGCTATCATTTCTTTTTTTTTAATAATTTTTTATTACATTATGTTAGTCACC
>NW_023215158.1:0-607 GCF_002007445.2 Ailuropoda melanoleuca
AAAAAAAAAAAAAGATTAGGCTTTACTCTACAGTTTTATTTTTTAATATAACAGGTCCATAATAAAAGTATAATAAATGATTTTGTATGCACAGACAGGAAATACTTTATTTTTATTCCTCTCATTAAGAACCTTGAATTTCCAGGGATTGCCTGAGCA
The DNA here is from genome assembly GCF_002007445.2 of Ailuropoda melanoleuca. Taxonomy (NCBI): domain Eukaryota; kingdom Metazoa; phylum Chordata; class Mammalia; order Carnivora; family Ursidae; genus Ailuropoda; species Ailuropoda melanoleuca. The sequence continues at coordinate 160 of NW_023215158.1, forward strand.
GTAGAATACCAAATTCCACCTGTTTATGTGAGCAGTAATTATATATTCTGGGTGGCAGAAAGCACTCGGCAGGACTCTGAGGAAGTCTGTTAGTCATTTCATCATTTTATGCAGCATTGATCTTGCTGACTGCACAGAGCACTAATAGAACAAGTTAATGGAGTTTATTCTGTCACAAATGCTGCCACTTAAAGAAGATGATTGCCATGTATGGAAAACCAGGCTCTCTAACTTCTTCCTAAAGATGTATAGAAATATTAAATCTGTTATCTGCCATAGAGGAAATATATAAATATTGCCTTCCTAATATGAGTACAGGTGGACTTCAGTATTTCAAAGTAGAAATTGCAGAAGTTTTTAGCAATCTATGGTTGCAAAACCTGCAGTGAAATATAGCTGCTTGTGTTTTTATTAATGAATGGTGCAACATCAACATAGCTTTTTTTTT
>NW_023215159.1:0-1463 GCF_002007445.2 Ailuropoda melanoleuca
ACTTAAACAAAAAGAAAGTTTGACGCGGGTCCGTTCTGACAATTTAACCTGCCAGTTATATGCAATTTTTTTAAATTTTGGGGGGCCCAATACTGTGGTTAATTGCTACTTATTTTTTTACTGGTATTTATGTTAGTTTTAATCATGACAAAATGGATCAAAGGAATAGCAAACTTCATTTATATTTTATTAAGGAAAATGAAATATGGCAGTAAATTATTATAGGGCTTTAAAAATTCTTGCCAAAGGATTATGAGCCCTCAATATCTGAAATAAAAAGATGAAGTTGGAATTTATTGCCTACTGGTAAGAGAGCTATGCTGATCACTTACAGTCTTTTCTGACAGAGCAGTCTGCTATTCTTATACAGGGTTTTGGGAAGAGTAGAGTTTAAGGTTTGGGGGACTTCCAGAGAATTAACTGGCTTGTCATCAGCTGAAACACCATGGTAATTTGGGTGAGACTGGTCGATTGGTTGGCACTCAAGGCATGTGTATCGGAGGGATTTTGTGCCATCTTTAGGCTTTCTTTTAGAAGGGAGGAGCTGACATTGCTTGGTTGGTGAGAGAGGCCAGTGGGCATTGATCAATTACACACATTTAAAACTGGNGCTGGTTGTGGTTTCTTCTTGTTACCATGGCTTCATAGTTGTGTCCCCCCCACCCTAAGTTTGAGGTGACTGACAAGATGTTTTCTATTTAAATTTGTTTCTATCAGCTGTGTTCAAAATGAAAGCGATTTCATATTCTGTAATTTTAGATTTATTTTTGAAATTTGGGCCAAGAAGAATTGTGTAATAATTGCTTTCAGGAAGANTTTTGGTGTAAAATTTTAACTAGAAGAGTTATATGTGTAACTGTTTTAAAACAATAATTGCTCTCTTTGTTTGTGTTTTCATTGCTCTGAGGGGCTCATGTTCAATTCCTAAATTAATAATCTCCTGTGGGAAATTTCAGTCTTTTTGTAAATTTATGTAGCTATTTGCTAATAATATTCTCTTGCATGCATTTAGTCCGTGGGAAGATAATTATAATTTTCTGTTGGTAAATCTAGCTTTTTATTTTAGGATTAAATAGTAGGCTGAAAGTATACAAAAGTTACCAAATCATATTCTTTAAGAAAATTAAAAAAAAATTATTTATTTGTGAGAGTGTCGGAGAGAGCAGGAGCAGGAAGGAAGGGCAAAGGAAGAGGGAGAAGATCAGCGGGGAGCCTGATGCAGGGCTCAATCCCAGGACCTGGAGATTATGAGCTGAGCTGAAGGCAGAGGCTTAACTGACCAAGCCACCCAGGCAACACCAAATCATTTCCTTTTCNCTCAGTGGGGAGCCTGATGCAGGGCCAGATCCCAGGACCTGGAGATTATGAGCTGAGCTGAAGGCAGAGGCTTAACTGACCAAGCCACCCAGGCACCCCCAAATCATTTCCTTTTCAAAAAAAATTAATCAGGTTATTGCAATTTT
>NW_023215160.1:0-607 GCF_002007445.2 Ailuropoda melanoleuca
AAAAAAAAAAAACACCATGAAATTTAAAAACACTAAATTTTGGGGACACCTGGCGGGCTCACTCGGTGGAGTGTGTGACTCTTGATCTCGGGGTTGTGAATTTGAGCCCCATGTTGGGTGTAGAGATTACTTACAAATAAAAAAATCTTCAAAAAAAACCCACTTAAATTTTAAGTTCTGAAGCTAAGTTTAAGAAAAAGATTGATGGGGGCACCTCGGTGGCTCAGTCGTTAAGTGTCTGCCTTCAGCTCAGGGAGTGATCCCGGTGTGATCCCGGTGTTCCTCCACTGGAAGCCTGCTTCTCCCTCTCCCACTCCCCCTGCTTGTGTTCCTTCTCTCACTGCCTGTCTCTCTGTCAAATAAATAAATAAAATCTTAAAAAAAAAAAAAGGATTAATGGAGGGGCGCCTGGGTGGCTCAGTCGGGCAGCTGCCTTCGCCTCTGGTCATGATCCCGGGGTCCTGGGATCGAGCCCCAAACTGGGCTCCCTGTTCAGCCAAGAGTCTGCTTCTCCCTCTGCCCTGTTCCCCGCCCCCCGCCATGCTCTCTCTCTCTCAAATAAATAAATAAAACCTTTAAAAAAAAAAAAAAAAAAAAAAAAAAAAAA
>NW_023215161.1:0-607 GCF_002007445.2 Ailuropoda melanoleuca
TATCTAGAACTGAACTAACAAGGCACAAGAAGTAAGGAATATTTCAACCCATGTCATACCTGAGCCAGCAACATTGCCTTTCTTTACAACTGTGATTTCAGTGACATTACATTGGTAGTTTTGTATTAGCCATGATGGAAAGTACTTGTGCATAGAAATAGGCAAATGCTATAAATCAGTACTTGACATTTTTTTCCCCAGAGAGTCCATTATTAAACATTTACCAGAATATCACTGGATCTGCCATAGAGATAGACACGCCTCAAAAAAAAAAAATCTACAAAGCCAGCCATTAAGCATCACGAAAAACACTAGAAACAACTCCAGAAGTATCATAGTCATCATGATAGGGGGAAAAGAGGAAAAAAAAACCCCACAACCTGTAACAACAGTATAGTATGAGTAGATGATATAGGTTCCAGGTTGGGCGCTACTATATATTCCCCATCTAAACTTAAATAACTCATTTGACATCTGTGTGCCTGAGTGTTTTTGCCTGTCAAATAGAAATAATGATTTGCACAGAAGAATAAATCTTAAAAGCTAAATGATTATTATGAGAAGTTTGACTTGCTATACACATGTGAGATATTATTAGTAATTTAGG
>NW_023215162.1:0-607 GCF_002007445.2 Ailuropoda melanoleuca
AAAAAAAAAGATTTTGACTTTCTGTTAGCAAATGCAACGAGATATCCTTATAACACAATTACACTCTAAAGAAACTAAAATAAATCTATAATTTTCTAAATTTCTTATCATCATTTTGCCTGTTTCTAGTTTGAGAATTTGGGGGCGAAAAAGAAAACAAACTTCTGTTGCTAGGAACATTTCAATAAATGAAGATATTTCTCTGCCCACATAGATGCCCCCATGAACCAGTTCTCCTGTTCTCCCCAAACCAAATTACACACAGATGTATGGTTATGTCTGAAGATGTTTATTAAACCTAGTCATTTCGATTCTGAATTTGGTTACAGATTCAAGATACCAAATGGGAGGGGAGAAAGGAATGGAAAAGTAATATATTTCTCTCAAAGAAGCTGTGCTCTATCTGCTTTGAATCTAATTGTCTGCCTATTTGTATTTTATCCTTAGTAAATTGGTTGGATGATCTAAAAATCATATGAGAAGGCTAAATTTAATATCTAGGAGTCAGGATTTAACATGGGAAGTCTTGTGGTCATTAGTCTTTCTAAAGTTACCCCTAACTAAAATCCGTGGAACTAGTTAATTCACCCACCCTGGATGGATCTTT
>NW_023215163.1:0-607 GCF_002007445.2 Ailuropoda melanoleuca
CCTGCTTGGGTTCCCTCTCTCGCTGGCTGTCTCTCTCTGTCAAATAAATGAATAAACTCTTTAAAAAAAAATTACCAGTCATACTTCTACAACCTTCCTTAGAAGATTTTTGGGTCCTCAGATTATAATAAGTTTGGGTCTGGAGGTTTTAAAATCAGCTGCAGTAATAGGAGCTCATATGTCTTCTTTTCAACTATCTTAACTCTGTTCCTTCTCCCCATTATATGTTTTCTTAATAAATTAAAAAATAAGATTATAAAGCAAATAAATACCATCAAAAAGTTTTAAAAATAGAAAAAGCAGAAAAGAAAAAATAGCTCACACTTCTTTTATTTAGCAGTCCACTGTTAACATAGATGTATATCGTTCTGATCTTTTTATACTTACATAAGGAATATCAAATTTCTTTATCATATATCCAATATATGATAACTACAAAATATAAAATTATGGCCATACTATACAAAGCATTATGCAGCTCTTTTAGACAATATAAGTATTTCTTTTATTTAGTAGCGTCCTATAACATAATGTCAATATGCTGTCCCATGTAATTGACCACCTTGTAGTCTATTAGATTCTATACATACCTTGTTTTAAAATTTTC
>NW_023215164.1:0-2938 GCF_002007445.2 Ailuropoda melanoleuca
TCTGTAAGGGGCCGGGTGCTCCCAGCTTTGCTTCTCACTGGGATGGAACGGTGTTGAACCTTCCCAGCAGAGAGATCCCCCTCCACATGCCTTCCCAACTGTGGGAAAGCCATTCTCCTCCGACCGGCCCCCTAGCACAGACGGTGGTTTCCGAGGGGCTCGCCCAAGCCACTGCGGAGAGCGGGCCTTGGATGGACCAGCACCTGGGGTCCCCCTCAGGGATAAGTCCGGGGGAGCTGCCTGGCTCCGTGTCCCCCGAGCCGGCGCCCGCCCCTGGCATGCCCAGGGGCTCGGTTCTCTGTCATCTGATGGGCAACAGGCTGCCCGTCAGCTCTTACGTGCCGTCTCCGACGGCAGGAGTGTCGCGGCGGGTCCGCGCCTTCCCTGCCCCCTCCCCAGCACCCTGACGGTTCACATCTTTGGCATGTTTGTCTCTGGGTGTGTTTTTCCTGGTTCGTAAGAACCCTTAAGTATTTAGGGATATTGGGTGCTGGTCTGTGATGGAAACTAGTTGCAAATATATTTCCCAGTTTGTCGTTTTGCTTAGAACATTGAGGAGGGTTTTTTTTTTTTTTTTTAATATATACATGAAGGGTTGCTAACCATTTTTGTGTGGCCATACACCCCAGGTTTCTCGTTTCAGGGCTTCTGGCTTTTGTGACACTGTCAGTTAGGAAACTCGGTCCAACCCTATGATGCTCACGGGCTTCTGGCATCCTTGCTGCACTCGGGGTTTAACCCTGGGAAAAAGGGGAAACGACTTGGTTTTTTTCTAGGTTACCACCTAATCTCTAACATCATTTATTGAATTACCCCTCTTTCCCCCACTGACTCAGGCTGACTTTGTCACACGATAAACTCCCATGCTCCCATTTTGCTTTATTTTTGGACTTTTTTCCCTCAAGATTTATGTATATATTCGATGTATTTATTCTAGAGAGAGCACGTGAGTACGAGCAGGAGGGGGGGAATGTTAAGCAAACTCTGTGCTGAGCGTGGAGCCTGACGTGATCTCACGACCATGAGATCACAGCCTGAGGCAAAACCAAAATTGGACGCTTGACCGATGGAGCCACCCAGCACCCCCCCCCCAAGTTTTGGACTTTCCATTCGTTCCTTTCTCAGTCTCTCCATTTTTCAAACCCTGTGTTTCACCTGTTACAGCTTTATACCCTGCTGCATCAGTTTATTCAATGGCTTTTGCTTCTGGAATTTTCCTGCTGTGAGCTCATCCTGGTGAGCGAAGACCACTGCATTTCTGCTGTTTGTTCACTTTATGGACTGACCGCTTAGGGGACGTTGGCCCGTTTTGATGCTGAGTGTCTTGAACCAAAATTGCAGATGACCCTGTGTCTGTGCCTGTCACGTGGCTCCAGCACGGGAGGCCTCTTGGGGGTGGCAGGAAGCCGGTTTGCACTTTGCAGGGTTCTCGTGCCTGCTCGTTCCCAGGCCAGGTTGGGTTCGCTGGAGAACAAGGTTTCCAGGTAATGGGGGCTGTCAGAGGCAGCCAGGATCCCCTGTGCGGCATGCTGGCGGCTGGCCGGGTCCAGGTGGTGGAACCCTTGTCTCTTCTGGTCCTGAGTCCGGACCCTGAGCCAAAGACGGCGGTGTCTCTTCCAGGCTGGAGAGGTGTGATGTGAACGTGGCGGTGCTGCTGAGACAGAACTCTGGATGAGTGTTCGAGAACCCCTGTAAGGCGACAGCCTCTGTGGTCTCATGCAGGGTGCGCGGCGGCATGGGGACCGGCTCGCTTCCAGGGCCGTCCCCGGTGGGTTCTGCTGCCAGCAGCCTGGGCGGGCATGCCCTGCCGTCTGACCAGTGCCGTGGGAAGGGGAGCGGGCCGGTTCGTCCCCAAGACTTCCGCCAGGAAGTGAAAGGACTCATTTTGTCAGAGGTTTGACCCTGATCTTGAGGACAGAGGGCTCGACCTGGCGTGCCCAGCAAGGACCCTGGGCTTCCCTCTCTGGTGGTGCCCCCGAGGGGACAGGATCGGAGGAGTGTTACCCCAGCACGAGCTGGGATGGGCTCTCACCTGCCATCTGTCCCTGAGGCCCTCTGTACGCTGGCTCTGGGGACCAGGGGACAATGCTCGGGAGCTCTCAGCTTCCTGGGGGGGGCCTCTTGTGAGGTCTGATGCTCACCCGGGGGGCATGTGTTTCCCAGCCCTGGGCGTGCTGGACTACCGGGTGCTGGGTACCAACTTCAGGGACCACGCCATCGTGTTCACCCAGCTGGAGTTCAAGGACGAGGCCTTCAGCACCGTGGAGCTGTAGAGTGAGTGGCAGAGACCACGGGCCGGCCCCATGAACTCCTGCCATGGGCAGCCACGCTGTCTGTGTTGAGCCCTGCGCCCCCAGGGTCCCAGAGCCTCATCCCTGTCCTTCCTCCCCCCGCAGGAGGGGTGGCTGGGGCCTGGGGCACACGTGCTGAGGCTCCCCTCCTGCCCCACAGGCCGGACGGAGCTGGCCAGCCAGGAGGCCATGCGTCTCTTCGCCCGGTGGAGCAAGGGCCTGGGCTTCCTGCCTCAGCAGCAGGCCATGCTGCAGCAGGACTGTGAGTGTCGCCCAATGCCCAAGGGCTCTGGCTGACTTCCGCTGGTCTCGGGCCCCTCCAGGCCTCAGGGAGCCGGGCAGGACTGGGGTGGGAGCTCTTCCCAGAGTCACCCGTTCCCTGCCCAAAGCCAGGCCTGCAGGGCCGGCCCCGTCTCCGGCGAGGCTGTGGGCAGAGCGGGGTGGCCACAGTGTGTCCTGGGTGCCCCGGCAGCCAGGTGAGGCCCCCACCCTTACAGCTCTTCTNCAGCTTTTCTTGCCCTTCCAGTCACTTGTGCACTCAAGGTTTTCCAGGTAAGCTGCCTTCCCGAGCATCGCCCCGGATCCTACACCCCAGGGCTCTGCTGTCGAGAAGGGCCGGGTACTGGGGTAGGGGCAGACACCCCTCG
>NW_023215165.1:0-607 GCF_002007445.2 Ailuropoda melanoleuca
GATGTCTGTGGAAGTTTTCAGTGGAAATGGAACTACCAAAGATACATCTGGATTAAAAATAAGGGTTTGAGGAATATTGTAGTGTAGGTGGTTGTTAAAATCAAAAAAGTGGGTACAGTGACCTACTGAGGATATATACAAGGGAAGAGGCCAATGACAGAATCCTGTGTTTAGGAATGGGAGAGCCAGGGACTCAAGGAAATATAGGATGGACAGAAAACTAGGAAGAGAGACAGAAAGCAGTGCTGTCCTGGTGTGCAAAGGAGGAGGCCACTGTGAGAATTGGGTTGGGGCACAACAAAATGAAATACCTGAAAAAGACCAGGGTAAAGAAAGATTGGAAGTATGATGAAATCTGGTTGAAAGGAGTTTTTGGTGGCCTTCCTAAGACGTGTTTTCAGGGCATGACATTGCATGACAGATTCAGGCATGAAGAGTTAATGAAGCAGAGCCAGGATAAGCTAGTTCTTTGGGAGGCTTCATTGAGGAGGCAAGGAGAGAGCAGTCTCCTATTCCCGAAGGCACCCTCAGATTCAGAGTCAGTTACCTGCACAAAGGTCACGGCACTAACCTCCTGCTTAAGCCTCTATGTCCGCATCATATTATT
>NW_023215166.1:0-607 GCF_002007445.2 Ailuropoda melanoleuca
AAAAATGTAAATTAAGTTAAAACAATACATTATTTTTATAAGATTTTATACTTAGAATGTGATTCAAAGGCAGAGTCTTCTCTATGCACACATTTTTCTCAGGTTCTACGTTGCAGTATTTAGGTATTAGACACTAAAGGTACTTGACATTTCTAATGATGCATTTATATTCAAGGATAGCATTTTATATCTGTTCCATGATACTTCAGTTACAACAGATACACTATATTCAAATTTAGATCATGCTCAAAGACTTGCATTATCAAACTTGAATGAATGTGGACGATGACAGGAGGAACACTCAGCAATGAGAACAACATAAGAACTTAAAATTGCATGATATTGTTAAGGTAAAGACTTCATAACAGAGCACAGAAAAGTTTCAGGAGGTAAAGGTATCTATACATTTTCTTTCTGTAGTTACAGATTGCCACATGTATAGCTGATTATATATATAAATTTTATTTTCATTTTGGTCATAATGGAAATTACCAGGATCAAATTTCTGTTCAGGAAGCACTGTGATATCAATGAAAGGCATTGTCAGGAATCATTGCCAATAACTCAAACTTTCTGGGCCTCAGTTTTCATATTCATAAAGCAAGGT
>NW_023215167.1:0-607 GCF_002007445.2 Ailuropoda melanoleuca
TGGGGTCTTTAATTCCTTGGCTTCTAAATTCCTGGCAATTTTGGCTGCTTTCCACTGCTCTTTGAACAGTAACTTTATGAAAGATCTGGCATTTACAGTTGTTCTTCTTAGGTTGATTATTCTGATAGAATGCTATCCCATATCCGGAAGCGGAGGTGAGCTGTTTACCTTTTAACTGTATTAATAGGTTACATATGATCCAAATGCAAATCCATTATCATTGTTCTTAATGTATGCCTCATTTAAAGGATGAATTATTAAAACATTGGTCTCTAAATTGATGAATCTAAAATTTAATCTATACTGAATTGGAGACAGGAGAAGAATGACCCACAAATTAGGATGCTGAAGGTAGTTTAAGAAAACACTAAAATTGTGGTCATGCAATTACCTTCTTCCTTTCAATGATTACTGATTTAAAATCTTAATAGAACCAGTATTAAATTTGCATTTTCGGCAACAGATTTTACAAAGAATCCATTTCAATATCTTTAAAGTTGTGTATTATAATGTATAAACTTTATTTGTAAAGGAGTATATTTATATTACTTATGAATGAAAAAGGAAAAAAAGCATATATAGATTGTGTGTAGTCATTTTTTTTTTT
>NW_023215168.1:0-607 GCF_002007445.2 Ailuropoda melanoleuca
ATGTCCATTAGAAGATGAATGGATAAAGGAAGTGTGGTATATACATGCAATGGAGTACTAGCTTTAAAGAAGAAGAAAATTCTACAATATGCCACAACATGGATGAACCTTGAGGACATTATGCCAAGTGAAATAAGCTGGTACAGAAAGACAGACACTGCACAATTCCACTTTTATGAGGTATCTGACATAGTCACATTCACAGAATCAAAGGGTGGAATGGTATTGCCAGGGGCTGAAGGGAGGGCAAAATGAGGAGTTACTAATTAATAAGCCTAAAATTTCAGTTCAGCAGGGGGAACAAGTGTTAGAGATCTTCGCTACAACATTGAACCTATAGTCAATGATACTGTATTGTACACTTAAAAATGTGTTAAGAGGGTAGCTCTTATGTTAAGTGTCCTTATCACAATAACAGGAAATTTAAAAAAAATCATGGGATGCCTGGGTGGCTCACTCACTTAAATGTCTGACTCTTGATTTCAGCTCAGGTCATGATGTCAGGGTGGTGAAATCGAGCTCCGTGTTGGGCGTGGAGCCTGCTTAAGATTCTCTCTCCCTCTCCCTCTGACTCTCCCCCACCCCTTTCTCTCCCTCAAAAAAAAAA
>NW_023215169.1:0-607 GCF_002007445.2 Ailuropoda melanoleuca
GTGGAAAAACATACACATTAGAGCTGGTGTCAAATTAAAATCAAGATATTGAACAGAGAAACTGAGCAAATAGTAAAAAGCTCTGTAAAGACATCTGGCCCCAAGATGGCCTGAGGTGCAGACACTCGTACCAGCCCAACTATGATAAAATTTAGGGTTATTTGAAAAATAATTTGAAGATAAAATTAGGATTCTCCTATAATAGCTAAAGGAGAAAGAGTTGAACTACCTATTAGGATTTAGAATTTTATTACTATTATTGTGTGATAGTTCTGGATAGTTTATTACACATTTGATTATGCACAACCTGAATTTATAGTAATATCAGGTAAAATTCACTGTGCATTTTAGACTGTATGATCTGTCATCTATTTCTCTTAAAAAACAAATATACTTTTACCTTCATGTGCTATAGATCACAATTATTGAAGGAATAGAAAAGATTGCATGGAGACCTCTAGCTATAGTTCGTTTCCAAAATTAGATAGAAAAACTCACAGCTGGTCTTTCATAAACCGGAATTTTAGATTGCTGGTGGTACTTATGAATGGATGAACTTTGTATGATGGTTTAAAAAGTACTCTTTAGAGTATATGTGTGTGTGTGT
>NW_023215170.1:0-4687 GCF_002007445.2 Ailuropoda melanoleuca
ATGAGTTTTGAAAAGAAGGCACCCTTACAACCAATTAAGAAGTGGAGTATGGCCAACACCCTAGAAAGTTCTTTCATGGCCCTTTCCATCCTGTGTCCCCCACCCCCCCAGTCCTGGGATTTCTGTCACAGAAAGCTGGAGAAGTGCACAACGCACTTTTAGGGCCTGGTTTGTTTCGCTCAGCACCTCAAGGTGTGTGCGTTTGTGGCGCATGTCACCGGCTTGTGTGTCCCACGGTTTATCCGTTTGCCTCTTGGTGGACATTTGGGTGGTGTCCCAAGTTCACTTGTCAGGGACATTCTTGGCCAAATCTTCACGTGGACGTGTGTTATCATTTCTTTGGAATAAACACCTGGGATTAGAATGGTTGGGTCATGGGGTCGGTGTACAATATACCCGTTTTCCAAGGTGGCCGTGGCACCCTGCCCTCCAGCCGGAACGGCTGAGAGTGCCAGCAGCTCCACACCGCCGTCAGCGCTCGGGGAGTGGGGTTGGGACGCGCGGAGTGGTGACACCAGCCCGGGCCACACTTCTGGCGCCGGCCTTCCCCTCTCCCTGGACCTCTCATCCGTTGATGCCCTCCCACACGTACTGGGTTGGACAGTGTCCCTCTCTTCAGAATGTGGCGGTATTTGGAAAGAGGGTCTTTGTAGGTGCACGTAAGTCGAGGCCTCCCTGGATTGGGGGGGCCCCGAATCCAGTGATAAACACAAACACAGAGGAAAGATGCCCATGTGACCAAGGAAGCCGCCGTGGGGCGTGTGGCCACAGGCCGAGGAACTCGGAGCCGCTTGAAGCTGCAGGGGGCAGTGGGGACCCTTCCCTGGAGTGCCCGGGGTAAGTGGGGCCCTGCCTTGCGCTCACCTTGATCAGACTTCTGGCGTCTACGACTGTGAGAACATGTCTGTTTCGTGTTAAGCCAAGTGGTTTATGGTCATTTGTTACGGCCACATCAGGAAGGGAACAGCCCCGCACCCCGTCAGGAGCTCTTGCACGGACTCAAGGGCTGGAGGGAGCGAGGGGGAGGGCTGCCTGGTGGAGCTCAGCCTTCAGGAGAGGGACACGGCCACCCCTCGGAACTCACTGCCTGACCTCTGTCATCCCTTAGTGCTCCCATACGCCACGGCCACAGCACGCAGAAGCCAAGGGTCAGGGAGCTCATGCAAGGGGCTCACTCGGGTCAGCCTCCCGGCATGGCAGGTGGGCTGGTCTGCAGGGCATCCCCTGAGCCCTCGGGGTCTCCACTGTCGCATGGGGACAATGACTGTGCCAGCGTCACCCAGGGCGTGAGGATGAAGAGGTGAAGTTTGGAGAACATGAGCCCAGTGCCTGCATGTGGTCAGCTCTCGGGGCCTGACGCTGTGTGATCTCCTGTCAGGGATGGCCCTGCCTTGCTCTGTTCAGAGGACCAGCCTCCTTCCTGAGGACAGAAAGGGTTTTTGGCCTCTCCTGGTCATGCTCCCATATTCGAGGTGCTGATGGCATCACTGTTGGTGTGAGCAGGAAGGACTAGGAAGGAGGTAAGCATGTCCCCCTCTCTGGGCAGGGGAGGACGTTCAGGAGAACCTCCTAGGGAAAGCTGGATCCTTCTTCTTCCAGTTCTCATCCTCCCATTCTGTCCTCCCCAAACACCACAGAAGGGAAGTTGTGCTTAGCTGCAAACCCTTTCATGGCCGGTGGTCCTGTGTGGCCACTGCCATTGCTACCTGGAAGCCGAGGCTCGGAGGAGTCGTAGGACTTGCCTGAGGTCACACGGTGTCTTCGTTTTCTCCTGCTCCTACAGCAACGTCTCTCAGACTGGGGGGCTTAAACAACAGTCACTCATCTCCCACAGTTCAGCAGTGTGGGACGTGCAAGGTCAAGGTGCTGGCAGGTTCAGTGTCTGGCGAGAGACCTCTCCCTGGTCATGGATGGCCGCCCTCCCATGCTGTCCTCACCTGGCCTTTCCTTGGTGTGAGCTCAGAAAGAGAGCTCTCCCATCTCCTCCTCTTCCTATAAGACCCCCAATCCCATCACAAGGGCCCCACCTCCAAACACCACCCCACCGGGGCTTAGGGCTTCCACGCGTGAATTCTGGGGAGGGTTCACCGGCTGGCTCTGCGTGGGACAGAAGGCGTGCCCCCATGTCTCCCACAGGAACAGGGCCTCCGTCTGNATGGATGGCTGCCCTCCCATGCTGTCCTCACCTGGCCTTTCCTTGGTGTGAGCTCAGAAAGAGAGCTCTCCCATCTCCTCCTCTTCCTATAAGACCCCCAATCCCATCACAAGGGCCCCACCTCCAAACACCACCCCACCGGGGCTTAGGGCTTCCACGCGTGAATTCTGGGGAGGGTTCACCGGCTGGCTCTNATGTGAATTCTGGGGAGGGTCACTGGCTGGCTCTGCATGGGACAGAAGGCGTGCCCCCATGTCTCCCACAGGAACAGGGCCTCCGTCTGCCTGCTCTGCTGTGGGCATCGCTGGGATGCCGTCAACTGGGGGGTGACTCCCTGACTTGCCAGCAAATCAACGGAAAGGGAGCGCCAGAGGGACGCTTCTATCATAGATGGTCAGAGCACAAGGTAATGGGATGTCAGAGCTGGGAGGAGTCTTTGGTGCCATTTCAGCTACCCACGCCGTGAATGCGAGCACCGACAGGTGGGATGGCGTACTCGCTGAATGAACGCTACTCAGCTGGGCTCTCCGTGGGCACTCCTGCAGGTGGCTTTGCCCATGCCTGCCCTGTGGGGGAGGTCGCTTTACTCTTCATGTTGCAGAAGCGGGTCTGGACACCAGGGCCCGGACCCCACAGGGCGGTGGGGGAGGCACAGGGACCGATCCCGGTCTTTTCTACTTCTGCACACTGGTCTTTCCATCACTCCACATTTTTCTTCTTCCCGCGGAGAAAGCGGATCCTTCTAAGCGGAGATAAACCCACCAGAACCAGGATGAGGGAAGCTGTCCAGTCCCCAAGGGGCTTCAGGGGAAAGGGGGTCCACGCATATTGCAGGGNTGCATGTTGCAGGGTGGGGCCAGGTACCCTTCAAGTCCTTCTGTCCCCAGGATTCTAAGACACTCCCCACCAGGGAGACCAGAATGTAGTCGGTAGAATTCTCTCCTGGACCAGATGAGATGCCCACTGGGTTCACCATGGGCACAGCACGAGGGGTGCCCGCACGGCAGGGCAGAGGGAGCTGAATTCTCACGGACAGCCGCCGAGAAGAGGGGTTAGTTGAGCTGCTCTGAGCCCCTCCCGGGGAGCTGGCAGGAGCTAAGTGACATGTGAGAGGAAGTGGCCTCCGACAGCTTCCTGCACACACACCCAGGGAGGTTCGAGTCTGAGTTGTAGGTGAAGGATGATTTCTCTAGTATGGCAAGAAGAAAAAAAAAAAAGGCAAAACATCCGGCTCTGTAATAAAAACAGCCTCGTGGGGGCTGGGGGACCCCGGACACAAAACACGCCCAATGTGGACTGGCGCTTTGGCGTGCCAGCCGCACCCCAGAGGCCTGGGTCTGTCCTGTCAAGGCCCCGAAACGCGTTAGGGTCTGCCCAAGGACGCAGGATTCAACCTCTTCCCCCGGGTTATTTGTTTTATTTATCTCCGCCTTGAAACCGTAGTTCTAAACAGTGCAGGCCCTTGACTGCTGACTCAGCTGCCAGAGCCAAAACTCATAAAATCCTATTTCAAAAAGGTCCAATGATTTTATTTTCTGAACATAAATACGAAATTTAATTAGCAGCTTGCTGCTGATGAAGTCGCCACGGAAGTCAGCCTGGAGACGCAGAGCAGGAAGAGACGCCCCGCATTAAACAGAACCTGCTGCCCCGTTAACCCTCGCCTCTCCCCTGCCCTTCGCCATGACCCCCGAAGCCCGGAGGGGGGAGAGCAGCCTCTGGCCTGGACGGACAAGGTGGCGGGGGGGGGCTGTGGGGGCGCTCACTTAGAGAACGGGATGCGGGTCAGATGTCCCCTCTGGGTTGGTGGGAAGTTCCTGGGCACTCTGGCCTGGCTGGGTCTCCACGGCAGGGCAGGGGTACTGGGAAGAGGCTGGAAGAGCACTTAGGAAGAGCCCCATTACTCTGCTTTCCTGGACATCAGTGAGAGAACAACTTGGGGGTATTCACACTTGACCAAACACGCGAAACCCGATGCCCGCCCTGCCCCGACAAGCACCCCTGGCCTTGGTTAGTCTTCTATAATATGGGAATCTAGAAATAATCTGTAAATAGTTTATCTATAAAATAGGCATAATGCCCACAGCTGGTGGAATTTTAGTGATGATGGAACATATTTCTAAAGCCCGTGCTTGGAATATAGCAGGTGCTCGATAAATGGGAGCCTTCGTTATTATCATTGTGCGGGTTCATTCGTCAAATCCAAAGTCCCAGAACTCACTAAGATCTGAAGTCCTATTGAAAAGAAATGGACTATTTCAAGCATCATTCAAGACTCTGAAGGTGAAACATGAAAAACCCAACCCATACGGTCGGTGCTCAAATAACGCTAACATCAACCAAAGTGTGTCCTGTGCCACGGTGTCTAAGACCTGGGTGTGCGTGGATGGTGTGAGAATGCATCCATCACACGTNTAAATCCAAAGTCCCAGAATTCACTAAGATCTGAAGTCCTATTGAGAAGAAATGGACTATTTCAAGCATCATTCAAGACTCTGAAGGTGAAACATGAAAAACCCAACCCATACGGTC
>NW_023215171.1:0-699 GCF_002007445.2 Ailuropoda melanoleuca
TTTGTATCCATCCCAGAGGGAAGCACCAGAGACCCGGCCCCTCGTTGCTTCGTGCTGCCACAGCTGGCTCACATTTGAGCCCACGATTTGTTCTCTATTCCCCAGGGGTGAAGCGACACCTCCTTCCAGCCGGGACACACACGCGAGCTGTAGGGAAAAATCTGAGATCCTCGTACTGGCACCATGACCTCAGGAGCCCATGGACTCAGCCCGGGTAGTCAACTTCCACGTCTCTGGATGATTCGTGGAATTGCAGGGGTGCCTCCAGCTGAGTTAACCTACGGAAGAATCAGCCCCTTGAAGTGTCCTTGAGCCCCCAAGAGGGGTCAAGGGAACTCCCCATCGCAGGGATCTATAGGGACACCTCCCCCCTCTTTTCTTCTCAGGGTCATGGCCAAGATGCTCACTTCCTCTCTTCCCCTGCCTGTTGCCCATCAAAGGACCCAGAAGTGAGGCCAGGACAACCCACAGGGAGGTGGGGGACAGCAGAGTGTAAAGGAGGGAGGAAAGGTGTCCTGAGTCGGGACACGGGGAGGAGGTAGACCGGCAACCGTGGAGGCTTCTCCTGCCCTCTTGCCCTGTCCAATCCCCCAGCATGGCCCACGATGACTGTGGGGCTTCACAACAGAGGCCATTCCCTCCAGCTGTCACCCTGGTGCCAGCCTGAGTGCTCAGTGAGGGTCAATGGGCCACTGACCT
>NW_023215172.1:0-607 GCF_002007445.2 Ailuropoda melanoleuca
GTCTCTTCTGCACAGGCCAGACTTGGCCTGCTGGATGCATTTCACGACAGTAATAAACATTCACACCTACCCAGAGCATTTAGACACTTAGAAAATGGAGCCTAAAAGCTTCGTGCAGCAATATGCTTACCCCCTGCAAGCCGAGGGAACATTAACTGAAGCATGTACGCTACGGAAACCGGTTGCATCATTATTGGGACCGATACACGCTCACTTCAACCAATCTATTTTTATTTGAAGCACTTACGTTGCATGAAACTGAGCATAATAACTACAGTCAATAGAGATGTATTTGTTTTTATTTAAACTCATAAATGTGCTAACGCCAATAAAGATTTTTTTCCCTCTGAAAAGCAAGACATGTATGGAGGAGATGGAAATTTATACATCCATCAAGCCAGGAAAGCCCATTTTCTCAGAAACCATTTTTTGAATTGCCAGTGATTTATGGTGGCAGACCGAAGACGGAGTTGGTGAGGTTGGAAGAAGGAGCAGGAGAAAACCTATCGATGTAGTTAATTTATTTTACTCCATTTAAAGAGCAGAGGGGGGCGTCTGGGTGGCACAGCGGTTGAGCGTCTGCCTTCGGCTCAGGGTGTGATCCCAA
>NW_023215173.1:0-607 GCF_002007445.2 Ailuropoda melanoleuca
GCTTAACCACTGTGCCACCCAGGCGCCCCAAGCCTCAATCTGTTTCTTAACATGTCCTCCCAGGAATGTCACACTCCCATGGACACAGTCAGCAATTCTCCACATTAATTCTATTCTCTCTTCTGCTGCTCCAATGCAAGTAAAGGAAAAATGATTTTACTATAAATAAGGGCAGCTTTAACTCCCATTTTTAAGTAATTTATTCTTAAACATCATCATTTTAATTATTAATGGCAAATTACCTGCTACACATTTCATGAGTGATGAAGACTAACCAATATGTTGATATCCCAAAGTAGACATTTGCGGACCTCAATTAACGCTAACTTGCCTATTCTAACCATGAGGTATTTCGCATGACATCACAGAACTGAAAGAAATACTTAGTAGCCATTTAGTCCCGTATTTTGCAACTCCTCTGTTTGGAACTCCACATACACTGAAAGACTATTACAATTTTCTTCCCTTCCCTACTGACAGTTCTAGCCAGGGAGAGGGGAATGAGGTGATGGTAACCATAGTAGAAAGGAGATAAGCTGATGAGTATGATGGAGGAGGTTTCACATTCACATGTGTGTTGTATATATAATGGGATCATGGATGAGTG
>NW_023215174.1:0-607 GCF_002007445.2 Ailuropoda melanoleuca
CACACACACCCCCTTCAAGGCTGACGCCAGGCAAATGCCCTGTAAAAGCCGTGGCTTCCTTGACATGGTATCTCCTGGGGATGAGTAAAGCCTGCCAGTCGGAACCACCTCCCACGGACAGAGTGAGCGTTCTCGTTCAGACGGAAGCTGATGGGGCAGAGGAACACACCACAACTGCCCCCTATTATCAGTCTCCTTGGACCTTCACTGAAAATATGAAGGAAGACAACACTGGCCAGACACGTGCGGGAAATAGCATGGAGGAGAAGGGACCAAGATGAGCAAAAGGCCCCTGAGAAAATAATTTAGGGAATGAAAAAAAAACTTTTAAAAATAATTACTATCCTCAGAAAAAACAAGAAAGTATTGCCTTAATAAAACACTCTGCTACAAAGAGAGAACTCAGAGAGCAGAAGGAGTTTGTTGAAATAAAAAAGATGTTATTGCCAAAGTGATAAAACAGCAACAAAGGGAAGGCAGTACGAGAGTGTCAAGAAACATCTCCCCGAGGGGCGCCTGGGTGGCACAGCGGTTAGGCGTCTGCCTTCGGCTCAGGGCGTGATCCCGGCGTGATGGGATCGAGCCCCACATCGGGCTCCTCCGCTAT
>NW_023215175.1:0-607 GCF_002007445.2 Ailuropoda melanoleuca
TGGAGACACAGAGATTAATAGGACATAGCTTCTGCTCTCAAGGAGCCAACATACTTTTGAACACTCTTGGAAAGTGACCAAGAGAATAGACTAGATTAAGTGGATTGTGAATCAAGATAACTACCCCAGTCCAAGAGCTGATGCTGAGTCGCTAGTTGATCTGTTAAGACGTCATACTGCTTTGTGTCCATCCTTTGTCAGCACTAAGTGAAAACCCATAAAATATTGCTTTAAAACTTGTTGGAAACATTTGCCTCCCACCAACCAGCCACTAGAAAGTCCTAATAAAAAAGAAAAACAACATTCCACCTCTCCGATGAGTCATTTATGCACTAATTATACGGCAACTTTATTTCTGCAACTTACATAGTGAAAAAAAAATAACTTGAATACATTATATTATTTTATCCCAAATCAACTAATTCCTTCTTTTTGACCTTGCGGGAATTTGGAATAATTGTCTTACTGGAATAATTGTCTTATAGAATGGAGAGATACAGAGATTCGTACTAATGACTTTCAGGTGGGATTTTTTATTTTATATATAATAAGAAAACAGGATATTCTTGTCACTGTAAGGCTAATGTTGGTTCCATATAATAATATC
>NW_023215176.1:0-607 GCF_002007445.2 Ailuropoda melanoleuca
ACACACACACACACACACACACACACACGTTAGAAAATAGTTAACAAAATAACTCTATTCCTGGGGGAACAGAGGTACGTCGTTCCTCCAAAATGTCTATTCCAATCCAATAGTGGTTTGGGTTCTTTTCTTAAATAATCAGTGCATGAGTAAAATAGTATACTTTTCCCCCTCCGTGCTTTCAGGGATATTGTGTGAATGCCTACAAATCCTGGGCACTAAACTATTAGAATAAACAGCACTTTATTTCAAGCAAAGTGGAAGTGTGGCAGTTAGAAGCTCGGGCTCTGGGTTTGAATGCTGACCAGCACTTACTGGTTCTTTGATTTCAGTCCTCTGTGCTTCCTCTTCCTTACCTGTAAAGTGCAGTTAACACTTCACAAGGACCCTGGGAGATTTAGAAGCCATAATGCATGTAAAATCCTTGAACCAGTGACTGGAACACAGTTAAGAGCTCAGTCAATGGTAACTAGTATCATTTTATTGTACTTCCTCAGCGAGACCCCTTCAACAAAATGAATGACAAAGGTTTCATCTTTTGAGAATAAGATCGATTTTCACAATAGCCAAAAAACTTATGTAGACCCAGGTCTGTTATAAAAGGAGA
>NW_023215177.1:0-1378 GCF_002007445.2 Ailuropoda melanoleuca
GCTGCCCACCCGCCCCTGCAGTCACCCTCCGGCCGCAGTCTCCGGCCTCCACCCCTTTGCCCAGGCTGTGCCTTCCGAGGAGACCCTCAGTCTCCGAGCCCAGAGTCCTACCGGACGTGGCTCTGGGTGCCCCCAGCCCCCACCTGCCCCTCCTCCTCCGAGTGTCCCAGAGGCAGGGAGTGGGGGTCCAGGATATCTCATGACTGGTTTGAGGTCCCTGAAACCAGACGTGTTGCCGTCCAGAGAAACAGAATACGATCCACACAGGTATGTCTCCTACATTTTTCCAGAAGCCATGGTGGAAAAAAGGTCAAAAGAAGCAGGTGAGATTACCTTCAGTAATATATTTTTTTAGCCCCACAGACCCAAAACATGGCCACAGGTCCTAAGTATGAGCAGAACTGTTGCTGAAATGTTTGCACTCGTTCTCGTCCCACGTCGCTATGATCCGGCGTNATCCCACGTCGCTGTGATCCGGCGTGCACTTTGCACGTGTGGCACACCCAGCTCGGACACACGGGCGCTGTGCGTGGGGGCTGCTGGTTTCTGTGGGGGGCAGGCAGGGCGCCGTCAGACCCCAGCCCCCGCCTGGTGCCAGGGCATCTGCCCACCCCGTGGGCCTGAGGTGGGTGCTCTGCCAGGCTGAGGGCAGCACTGTGTAAAGAGCCTGGCTGTTGCTAATCCTTAGGAAAATAGCAACCCGGCTGGGAGCTTCAAACATGCAAACGCCTGCTTAGCATGGTGATGGGGAGGGAGCCCTTGCCCACCCCTCCCCATTGGCCAGGGGAGGAGGCTCTCGATGGGGTCAGACTCTGGGCCCCATCCAGGCAGTGCCCGGACCAGGGGCTCCCTGTCCATCCTGGTGACTTTGGAGCAGATGTCCATTTTGCTCCAGAAGGGCTGGGAGGGAAGGGCAATGCCCCCCACTCCTGGAGACGGGTTCTCCTCCCATTGTACAGAAGGGAAAACTGAGGGCCACGTGGGGTACTTAGCTGCCCGGGGCCACCTGGCCAGTGAGCAGAGCTATTCAGACCAGAGCCCAGGTGTGGCTGACATCACTTGGTCTCCCTGGGGTGGGTGAGGGGAGAGACCCTCAGCTGGGCCATCTGGGCAGCAGTGCAGCCTGGGCCCCGCTCTGGCCCAGATGGGAGATGGACGTCAGGGGCTGCANGGCAGGGGCTGTGGGAGCTCGGAGCCGGCCTCCCAGGGAGGTGCCACAGCTCCCACATGGGGCCCCCAGACAGGCCCCAGACCAGCGCTCAGACCCCAGACCTCCCCAGACTTACGACAGGCCCCGGTGCACCCCATGTTACTCTTGCAGATGGGACTCTGCTCCCCCGGGACAAGTGGATGGATGCACACAGGATGGGCAGGCCCA
>NW_023215178.1:0-607 GCF_002007445.2 Ailuropoda melanoleuca
AATCAACAAGTATTTGATGATAAGCTGAATAAATGTTCTTTCCATTGATTTGCTCAGGTGGCCACACCTTGTAAGTTTATCATGTCTGGAAAAATCCAACTTGGAATGTTTATGAGCACATGTAAAGACTGCTCCCCGTTTGGCAGCCATGGTTTTAGGAGGTGATTTGAATTTAACCTTGAACTTGAATAAATGTGGAGAACAAATAGGTACCTGTCAGTAGGTTCTGAGAGATGGAGCTCAGGTCCCGGGAAGCAGGTGCCAGCTGCCGCCTTCCTGTGTGAACTCAGGTACTAATCTCTGGGCTTGTTAACACAGACTGGCCCAGATATTCCCCTAGTTCAGTGTCCCATGATTGTATTAAACTTTCCTAATAGTCACAGGATGCAAAGTGGATGATTTGGATAATTTTTCTGTCTTTTTCTTATAGAGAGAGAGTTCAAGAATACCGATTTAATGAAAAGATGGGAACAAGACTGTCAGATGTGGTAGACAGTTCTACCTAAAACACCATTTCTGTAGTCACATTGAGTTCAGATGCATTTGATAAGTTGGAGAATGATTCATTGTAATATCAAAGTGCATTGGTGCAAAACACACACACACA
>NW_023215179.1:0-607 GCF_002007445.2 Ailuropoda melanoleuca
ATAACGCCGGGATCACGCCCTGAGCCGAAGGCAGACGCCTAACCGCTGTGCCACCCAGGCGCCCCTAGAGAGTATAATTCTAAGTGAAATAAATCAGAGAACGACAAATACCATACGATTTCACTCATTTAAATTTAAGAAACAAAACAAAGGCATAAAGAGGGGGAAAAGATAGAGACAAGTCAAGAAACAGACTCCTAGCTACCGAAAACAAACTGATGGTTACCAGAGGAGAGGCGGGGGGGAGGACGGTGCCATGGTGATGGGGATTAAGGAGTGCACTTGTAAAGAGCACTGGCTGATGTATGGAATTAGTGAATCACCATATTGTGCACCCGAAACTCATATTACGTTGTATGTTAACTATACTGGAATTAAAAAAAAAGAAGTTGCAAACATCACCCCCCTTCTATGAAGGACATTCTTCTGAATAACCACAATCCCATGATCAAATCCAAGAAATGAAACACTGATACAATGATATTTAATACACATTCCATATTCACTGTTTCCCAACTGCACAAATGATGAGTTATTGCAGTTTCTTCTTTCTGTTTAATTCAAGATCCAATTCAGAATCACATATTGCCTTTATTTCTTATCTATC
>NW_023215180.1:0-607 GCF_002007445.2 Ailuropoda melanoleuca
CCAAAGGATGGGTAGGTTGTAGATAAGCCATAAGCTACAGTGAGAGACAAAGAGGATCTTAACAGCAGTTCATGGTCACCACTCTTATGGGTAAAGGCAAGCAACAATTATTTGAACATGAAGTCAGATCTTTGTGGAGAGAATCATCTGAAAGTTACTGTGTGTGGTCTTTGATCAAGCTTCTCAGGCAGCCCTGCAGGAAGGAAGCTGGGGAAACAAATATACTGGCTTTGTTTCTTTTCTCTCTATTGTTGGTATTCTCCCTGATCAAACTCAAACAGAAGCCAAAAGCCAGAAGCCAGGGAGCCAATGATGTCTTCATATCAGTCAGCTGCCTTGAACACAGAATAGAGCAAAAAATGATGAATGTTTATTTGGAGAGGCCAACAGGAGGTTTTCAGTACATGTGTCAGCTTCTGACTTCAGGATTTACTGTCTATGGACTATTTCCCAAGCAACTACTTTTATCATGAAATTATTTATATTGCTTTTTAATAATATCATCAATAAGATATACATATATATACACACACCATATATATATATTATATATATGTATTCACATATATATGCACACACCATATATATATACACATAAAATTTTATA
>NW_023215181.1:0-607 GCF_002007445.2 Ailuropoda melanoleuca
CCTCAGATGCCTACAATTTTCCCAAAATAAGGAGATTATAAAAATTCAATTAATTTGTAATTTTAAGGCAAATCACCATGGTCCGTTGTGGAGTTACACCGCCATGGTGTCACTCATCTATGAAGGCTAAAGCTATGATGCATTTTTCCTTCAATAGTACCAAATTTTCTATTTGGAAATTCTTCAGGAAACTTCTATTTTAGAATCTTTCTGACATACATGTATACAACATACACACACATACATACACACACACTAAAGATGCTAGAGAAATTGGTTTCTTCTTAGTCCTTTGCTTCCAGAGTAATATTTCCAGTTGTAAATGACAGAGAAGTACGGATGAATGTCTCTTGTAACCACTTTAGTCATCTTGTGAGAGTTCCCTGAATCAGCTGTGCAGAAAACCATCTACTCCCAAAATGCATTCAACCAGATGGAATTCTACTACTACTTGACTGAACATGTTCTTCAGAAGGCAGAGATGATTAAATACATCATGTTTTCTGACATAAGAAGGGGCATTCTACCCAGTGGACCATGTAGAGGGGGAAAATCTATTTCATATAAAGTCTTGATCTAAATAAGTGTCAAAAATGCAATAAAATCT
>NW_023215182.1:0-703 GCF_002007445.2 Ailuropoda melanoleuca
CAGTGGATGATGTGATAGGTGGTTATTCCTTGGGGAGCAGTGTTTTGATCTGTTTTACCTGTTCCAGATACTTTCCAGTACTAAAAGATTGCAGAATTGAAGCACAGTTGTGCCATAGACATCATCCAGTCTAGATTTTTCCCATTCCTTGAGAGGTTACAAATAACGATTCCAATTTCCTTACTCTTAAAGTAGGAATATAACTGCTACATCACAAGATTATTTTGATGAAATAGAGAAATAAAGCATCTAGTACGGCATCTGGGAGCACCCTGTCAAATCCACAGGTGTTTATTTCTTTTTCTTTTTCCAGTAACAGTCTTGAAGATATTTTTTTTTTTAAATCTACTGGACCAGAGTGTAAAGATATGTTCCAGGAAACCACCCGGTGGCATCTGCAATTATAAAAAATGAATGTGTGAGGATATTCCAAGGTTATCTTGGGATCATATGAAAAGATTAAATGCATAATCTTTCCCCCCTTTGTAATGTATAAGGAACAACTGTAATGCTTTACATCATTGAAAGAGCTCTTATATATAGCTTAAATTGTATCAACAATACTATTGCCATTTATCTTAATTTTACAGACTGATTCTATAAATCTAGGCTTCTAGAAGAAAGAGAACTTCCTAACATGGTGCTTCAACATACATGTAACATAGTACTGTGTATCTATTGGTCAATAGATTAATTTAATGGA
>NW_023215183.1:0-607 GCF_002007445.2 Ailuropoda melanoleuca
TAGGTTTTGATGTATTTCTTTCTTTTCTAGATGATTTTCACTTTGAATCATGGTGATATAAGGAAGCAGGTCTTCATGTACAAACAGCTAAGACGTCGTGGTTCTCTTTTTGTTATTTATACATAATTTCAATTTAGTCGTACTTTAATAGGAGAGTGCAGCCTTAAGAACCTCTCCTTTGGGGGCACCGGGCTGGCTCAGGCAGTGGGGTGTGCGACTCTTGGTCTCAGGGTCGTGAGTCTGAGCCCCATGCTGGGCGTAGAGAGGACTTAAAAAGAAAATAAAATCCCAAGCAGGAAATTTTTTAAATCTCTCCTTTTGGCATGTTTTCCTCTGATAGATGGCTGTGGCAAAATTACTTCTAAAACACAGTATAAGCAGCTTTCATTTTTGCTTATTGCAATTCTAGGAAGCTCTTGGCTCCCCTCCGTTGTTCATCTGTCAGGGACGCTCTGACTTTATAAGTGCTGTGCTTGCCGCCGTGGAACACGCTCAGGTTTACTCTCTCCCGGGTGAGTCATTCTAATAACTCCCAAGAACAGAAAATCATGCTTGTTGCGTCTTCATTTCATTTTCGTCTTGCTTTTCTTTCCCATCTTGCCTTTAA
>NW_023215184.1:0-607 GCF_002007445.2 Ailuropoda melanoleuca
ATCCTCCCTCCCCACTGAGACGTAATTGAAGATCGATATGATACATTTTATTAATTAGGCCCGTCTGGTTTCCCCACAGAGAAAAAAGGAATGCATCATCTTTGATGCCAGCTGATTTAAATAAAAATCCATTTGGATTTAGCCCTTTCATGCTGGTGCTACGCTGAAAGACCAGAATGTGAGAGGTGAAACATTTACCTTGATTTCATTCTCTAGAAGAAAATCTGAAGTTTTGTAGCAAAAATGTATTCTTTGTCAGAGCACTGAGGAAATGAGGACTGGGCAAGATCACGTACCCTCTTCCTGACTGACTGCAAACCAATCGAAAGAAGTTGAGTGGGATCTTGAAAGAAATACAGACAGGAGAGTGCCCTCTCTTTGATTTCATAGGGCACTACTGGGGATGGGTGTGGTACGTGTGTGTGCATGTGTGTGTAGTGGTTAATTTTAAGTGTCAACTTAGCTGGGCCATGGTAGCCAGATATTTGCTCAAACATTAATCTAGATGTGCCTGTGAAGGTATATTTTTAGATGAGATTAACATGTAAATCAGTAGACTCTGAATAAAGTAATTTATCTTCCATGATGTGGGTGGGCCTCATCTAAT
>NW_023215185.1:0-607 GCF_002007445.2 Ailuropoda melanoleuca
AAAGCAAACAAATACACCAAGTAGTTGCAAACCATAATAAGTGCCAGTAAGGGAAATAAACAAGTAGTTGAGATACATGGTACAATGTAGTGGTGAAGAATCCCAGGGACTAACCACCTGTGTAACCTTCGTCAAATGCCCTAACCTCTGCCTTAGTTTCTTTATCTAATGTTGGGATTACCTCATAGTGTTATTCATTGTGTGGATTCTGAAGAAGTGATATTTCAACCGAGAGATGAAGGATGCTAATGAACCAGCCACGCAAAGAATAGAAGGAAGCGTCCTTCGTGGAGGAAAACTCTGAGCAAGTGCTCTTGAATAAGAGCTTCAAGTTTTCTGGAAAGTTAGAGATTAGTGTGGCTGAAGGATAGTGAACAAAAGGGAGAAGAGGAGGAAGGTGGACGGGGAGAGCTGGTGGAGCCTGCCCTGCAGGATTTATTCTCAGTGTGTAACCAAGGCCTCTGCAGGCATTTCACCTGAAATGCTAGCAGTCCAGGTAGTGCGCAGTCAGCTGGTGAGGAAGGTTGGTGTCGTGTGTCACCAGCATGGGTTGGTGGTGGCTGCCTGGACTTGTGTTGATGAGGACACTGAGGTTGTGTTTAGAGGT
>NW_023215186.1:0-607 GCF_002007445.2 Ailuropoda melanoleuca
AAAAAAAAGGGGCAATATGAGAATTTTTAAAACTTAATATTTGATAATTTTTAATTGCATCTTTAAATCCAACTCCCCCATTCTTGGCAGTAGATTCTAAGGACCAAATCCAATCTAGAAGATCAGATATGTGTCAGACAAAGTATATACATTTCCAGTTCTCCTCCTGCACCACCTTCTTTCACAAAATGTGATTTCTGCAAAAATCGGAGGCCCAGCCACACTCACACTCATTCCCATTTAACAGAACCAAGACACAGAGGATTCGAAGACTCAGATCATTTTTTAAATAGTTCAAATTTATGGTTACAGACTCTTTCCCCCAAACCAAACTTTATATGGGTCACAGAGAATATGGGAAATTGACCCGATTTTTACATACCCTCCAGAAGGCACGGAAGCTGCTGAGCCATGAAATGACTGAAGGGCTGGCAGTGAGGGGAGGGGCAGCTCTGGGCGCAGTGAGGAGTCCTTCCCTGGTAATCCAACATTCACAGGACTTACAGCTCCTTCCTTCCAGACATCCCTCTCGTGCTGCCTCAGTTTCCCACAATAAGTGTGAGGCCCACTGCATCAGACTTTGTCATTCTTGGGGACCTGTCACAGG
>NW_023215187.1:0-607 GCF_002007445.2 Ailuropoda melanoleuca
ATGATCCCAGGGTCCTGGGATTGAGCCCTGCATCGGGCTCCCTGCTCAGAGGAGAGCCTGCTTCTCCCTCTCCCTCTGCTGCTCTCCCTGCTTCTGCTCTCTCTGTCAAATAAATAAATAAAATCTTAAAAAAAAATAAAAACACCACATACATAGGTAGCACTTACTATGTGGCCACACACAGCACTCATTTCATCCTAATAGCAACCCCGGCAGGTAGGTAGTACTATTATATCCACTTCACAGATGGGCGGGCTGAGGCAGGGAGACCCTAGCTTACTCTGCCGGTGAAGGCAGTAGACTGATGCAGTGTGTAAGCATTGATCCCTCAGGCCTGTTGCTCCCCATTTGTGAGCAGTCTCACCCAAGCCCGCAGCCCATGAGGATCCAGTGTGCACTGGGCCCAGGGGTGTGGCCCCCACAGCCTGGGTCCTGGTCCTGGCTGTCAACCCAGGAGCCCCAGTCTCCAGCATGAGCCCACTTCATGTGAAATGCTCCATACAAGAAAGTTCTGAGGGTTTGAAAAGGATCTGCATTGTTGTAGAAAATGCCAGCATCAGTTTAATCGGTGAAAGAGGAAAAACAACAATAACAACAGCAACGTTGT
>NW_023215188.1:0-607 GCF_002007445.2 Ailuropoda melanoleuca
CTGAGGTCCGGGTGCGGGCAGGGCTGGCTTCTCCTGAGGCCTCCCTCCCGTGCTTGCTAGCTTCCCCAGGGAGCGACCCGAGAGAGCGCAAGATGGGGACTGCCGTGCATCTCGTGGCCTAGCCTGCGGTGTCACACTGCCACGTCCGCCACACAGGTCAGCCGCGCCCGGATGCGCCGGGGCTCTGCCGTCCCGGACAAGGCCTCAGCAGCAGCCAGCCACAGCTCCCGGCTTCACACGCGGGGGCGAAGCTGAGGCCTGTGCGTTATCGCCACTTTACAGAGGAGGAGACGGAGGTCCGGGGAGGCTGACGCCTTTGCCCACGACTAGAAAGTGGTGGCGCCGGCGCGACCGTGGGCAGGCTAGGTCTCGGCCGCTCTGCTGCACTGCCTCCATGAATGCCATCTACCGCTTCTACGGTGACCAACCTCCGGGCGTGTGCAACGGGCCCCTGTGTCCTACCGGCAGGTGGTTCCCCGGACTCCAGCCCAGGGTCCACCCTGAGAGAAGAGCATCCTCTCTGGGCCCACGGAGGTAAAGGAGGCATCAGAGCAGGGACAGGGTCACTGGTCAGACAGGCAGAGGGCAGCTGGAGCACCAGACCCCA
>NW_023215189.1:0-844 GCF_002007445.2 Ailuropoda melanoleuca
GCCGGCGGACCGCGCCTGGGACCCGGTCCGGTCGGGTCAGGCCCAGCGGGTGAGAGGGCCGGCCTGGGGGTTCCGGACCCGTCCCCCCGAAGCGCCGTGCTGCCTGGACCCCGCGCCGCCCCTCGTTCCTTCTGTCAATCCTCGGCCCTCACCGCCCAACTCCTTCCCTCCGTCTGGAGCCAGATCGATCCTGGGCCTCTCCGTGGACCCTCGGCTGTTCCCGCCGGCACTCCCGGTGTCCGCCAACACTGTCCTTCAGCCCTCCTAGGCCCTCTCGGTAGACACTCCGCGCCTCGCTCGCACTCTGCCNCTCGCACTCTGCCGGTCCGTCAATCCTCCGTAATGCACAGATCCTCCCTCGGCCCTCCCCGCCGCCGCTCGGCTCTCCCCGCCGCCGCTCGGCCCACTCCGTCAATCCTCGGCAGCGCACACCTCCTCCCTCGGCGCTCCCCGCCGCCGCTCGGCTCTCCCCGCCGCCGCTCGGCCCACTCCGTCAATCCTCTGCAGCGCACACGTACTCCCTCGCTCCCCGCCGCCGCTCGGCTTTCCCCATCATCACTCGGCCCACTCCGTCGATCCTCGGCAGCGCACACGTCCTCATTCGGCTCTCTCCGCCAACTCTCCCTTCTTCCCAACTTTCTGGGCTCTTGGCCTCGGTCCAGGGATCTATGGCCCCCACTACTTGGAGACCGCGGGATCCGGTTGTATATCGTGCGCCTCAGGAAGCCCCAGCATAGTCTCGGGTGTGCGGGTGTGGGGGGCTGGGAGGGAGTGTTAGGGTTCGTAGGGGGATCAGGGTCAGGGGTTATGGGCCAGAGTCAGGACCCCGGTTGGAGGCCTCGGG
>NW_023215190.1:0-607 GCF_002007445.2 Ailuropoda melanoleuca
ATGTAATTCTTGGAGCTACCACTGCCCTATACTGCCCTGTATCTTTATGTGAATTAGATAAGAAGTCCTCTTCTTCAGCTAAATTAGGATTAGGAAAGAAACTATGAACTAAAAAAACTGTACTTGAGATGATCTAGGGAAAGTGGGAACTGAGCAATTTTCCCTTCTAGGCCTTAGCTTCTTGGTAAAGGATGAGGAAGACCAGATTCCTTGTTGGTTGTCGTGGGAAAAGTAGAATACTTCAATGGAGAGTGCTGGCCATTCCTAATGTAGTAACACACTGACCAATTATAGCATTACCAATAGCAGGACCACTGGCTTTAGTTGCTTTCTTCTCTTTCTTTTTTTTTTTTTTAAAGATTTTATTTATTTATTTGATACAGAGAGACAGCCAATGAGAGAGGGAATACAAGCACGGAGAGTGCGAGAGGAAGAGGCAGGCTCCCAGCGGAGGAGCCCGATGTGGGCTCGATCCCAGAACACCGGGATCACGCCCTGAGCTGAAGTCAGACGCTTAACAACTAAGCCACCCAGGCGCCCCTGGCTTTAGTTGCTTTCTGACACAATGTATGTTGATCCACAGTATTATTTATGAAGTATTCTTACC
>NW_023215191.1:0-607 GCF_002007445.2 Ailuropoda melanoleuca
TTTTTTTTTTTTAACTCTGAATGTCTAACTAAATAATTGTAAGTAATGAAATGTGGGCTGAGATATTGATGGTTTCCATCTGTAGAATACACAATGTATTTTGGCAGTACAGTCAACCACAGTCAGAAGTTTAATGTTCTGATCTCTTTAGCAAACTTGAATTGTACACGTGCTTAGTGGCATGCTCTTCGCTGGGAAAATTAAAGTGAATTAATTTGTCTGTTCCTTGCAGTAGATTCTGGTCCGGAAGAGCCCAGAAACCAAATCAATAATGATAAAACCAATGTGCTAAGTACAATGGTAGAGACTACGGAGAGCATGTGACATGCTTAGAATTGGTTACCCAACCAGCCTGAGGAGGTGAGGGAAGGCTTCCTATGTGGCAGGCAGCTGGACTAGGACCAAAGGATGCTAGGGCTTATCCAGAAGACCTATGACCTTCCAGGGAAAGAATAGCATATGAGCAAGGTCATGGAATCAGAAATACTATGGCATAGTCATAGAAACATGAGTTTTTTTCGTGCTCATAGTATGGCTGGAAGCAAGTTTTATAAAAAACCTGGATCATAATTTCTCATTTGTCCAAACTGCTAGGTGCACGGTTTAC
>NW_023215192.1:0-607 GCF_002007445.2 Ailuropoda melanoleuca
TATTTGACAGAGAGAGAGACAGCCAGCAAGAGAGGGAACACAGGCAGGGGGAGTGGGAGAGGAAGAAGCAGACTCCCAGTGGAGGAGCCTGATGCGGGGCTCAATCCCAGAACGCCGGGATCACGCCCTGAGCCAAAGGCAGACGCTTGACGCCTGAGCCACCCAGGCACCCCGGCTGAGAATGTTTCTGTTTGTCTGTCCTGTCGCACATGCGAGCTGTATGTTGTAGTTACTATATAATTATCTGTTGACTATTTAATGCTCCAGAAACATGTCATTAGGCAACTTCTCTTGGCCATAATAGAGAATAGTCCACTGTCAATCAAACATGCTTATTTAAAAATG
This sequence comes from Ailuropoda melanoleuca, assembly GCF_002007445.2. NCBI lineage: Eukaryota > Metazoa > Chordata > Mammalia > Carnivora > Ursidae > Ailuropoda > Ailuropoda melanoleuca. The sequence goes on from NW_023215192.1 coordinate 346, forward strand.
CCTCTGATTTTCATATATGCTTTTAAACACCCACGTTTTATGCTGCCAGGCAACAACATTTTTTTTTTTAAATAGATGAAACATTTCCAGTTGTTATGTTGGTCAGCACTGTTCTCTTCTGCACTCTCTCGAGAATAGCAGATTTTAACTCATCATAAAACTAGGAAAAAGATGTTCAGTCTACATAGGTGTGAGGATCTTTGTGTTATTTTTCCCAGCTTCATTTTACACACATGCTACATTCCTGTCAGAACCATGGTCC
>NW_023215193.1:0-1984 GCF_002007445.2 Ailuropoda melanoleuca
AATCCTCCAAAAGCACTGGGGTCCTTGAAGTATAAGTCATGTGTATATGAAAAATCTTAACTGTGACCGAAAAAACTTTTTCTTAACTGCTGTTTCTTTAAAACTATCTTCTTCAGTTTAAAATCTTAGCGCATGGAATTTCAGTTCTAGTCTCACATTTAGTCTATCTGAAAATAATACCTCTCAAAATAAACAATCAAGACGTGAGAATTTAAGAAATTTTAAAAAACAAAAACTAAAGGTAATTCCACTGAATTATTAAAACTCCCCAAAATCAAAATATTAAACACATCCCTTCTTAAACACTTTGTATATGCAAGGTACAAGGGGTCATACAGGAAATCTAAGTAGTCAAAGATTCTGAAATGCCTAAAAATAACTTTTACACAAAACTTTGCTATGACTCATCAATACTTAAGCGATGCCTACCAATTAAAATTAAGTGTGAAGAACAAAACGCACCAAAAAAAAATCTTTTAATTCCTTCCATTCAGTACTGTTTACATACTGGGGGGTGGGGGTTGACAAGTTTCATTTAAGAGGGTCTCTTTCCCATCTTTCTACTTCGACAACCGACAAAGTTAATTCCATGCTCAACACTGTCAGGGGCACAATCTCTAGGTTAGAACCCGAGTCATTACACAAAGATCGCTCCAAATGTGCCTGTGTTTATAACAATCAGTTATAACCTAGTGATTATGAGCAAAGGCTGGCTACAGACTCCGGCTCCTGGAGTCCCAGCTGTATGACCTTGGATGAGTCACGGCTCAGTTTCCTGATCTGTGAAATGGGTTAACAGTTCCTACCGGTAGGAAATGCGAGTTCATACATGTAAAGCCCTGAGAAGACTGCCTGGCACTCTTTGTCCTCATCTTTAAAAAATCTGTGTGAATAACAATGCTATACAGGGTATTTCCTGACAACTTGGGCGGAATTGAAAAACCAAATGGTGCTGGCATTCAAGGGCTGCACCTAGATTACAAGGTTCGTATAATCTAGGATTGGACGGAAAAGCACAGATCAGTAGTCGGAATCACCCACTCACTAATTTTGCCATTTTTAACTATTTCAGGCTAGGGAGGGGCCCTTCGCTAAGCGTTAAGATACTCAGCAGCTTTGGTGGATCTAAGCAGCAGCGGGTTTGTGCTGTAAATAGACTTGTTAAGTTTTGTTGCAATAACCAGGTATCAATTACAATTTACGCATTCTCAACCACCAACTCCTCCGGCTGCTAAACAGGTCATTACTCCACCTCGAGCGGCCGGGATCACTTGCACTCACTGCACAACTTAGGAGCACGCCGAGTGCCCTCGCTCCAGCACACACCCCAAAGGGCCGCTGAGGGACCCGGCTCCCGACCTTCCCCGGCGCCTCGCCCAGCAGCCAGCCCCGTTTTCTTAACCCGTGCGTTGTCCTTGCGGAGAACCCCCGCGGTTCCCACACTGGTGGGGACCGAAGAGGAGGGACGAGGGAGGAGCTGGGGGAAGAGGAGGAGGAAGACAACCTCCTCCCCTCCGCGCGGGCGACCAGTGAAGGTCTGGCGCTTTCTCTGGCCCCCAGGCCCCGGCTCCCGGGAGGCCGCGGCCCCTGCTCCCACTCTCCGCAACTTTCCTCCGCTCGCACCCGCCTCTCATCCGGGACGGGCCTGTCGGGTTCCCTCGCCGGGCGGCCGGACCCGGGCCGCGGCGCCACCTCCTAAAATGGCAGGTCCCTCCCTCCGCCCGGCCGGCCTCGGCGCGGGCCCGGCTACAGGCCGCTGGGGGAGCCGGGCGTCGGGTCGGGCAGGGCCGCGGCCGGGCCGGACACTCACCGGGACGATGGCGGGGCGCTCGCGCCGCTCCCTCCGGTGAGTCTCAGCCTCGGACTCCCGCCGCTGCGCTCCCGCCGCGGCCCCCGCAGCCAGCGCCGCCCCGGCCGCCTCTCTCCGCCCCCGGCGCTCCCGGCTCCGCGGCCGAGGCGCAGCCTTCTCAGTCTCTCTCCGGCT
>NW_023215194.1:0-607 GCF_002007445.2 Ailuropoda melanoleuca
AGAGCAAAGGCTGCAAGGACTCTTAAACCAGAGACTGGGGCATTATGCAGTATCCCCTGAAATGCATGTCATGGTCACAGCAAGTCCCAGAGTGAGCGCAGATTCCTGGCAAGAGGAAATATCCTATTTTTTATGAGATGAGTGGCAACATCACATTGCAAAAGGGACCTGCACACAAAGATTGGCAGAATTCCTGCAGCTGCCTTTGTAATGTGTTTATAAGACATCAGTGGCCCCAAATCTTCATAGTATACCGATTCTCATGGCTATAGACGTAGTTGAAAGCTGAAGAGCCGCCCATAGAGGGCTGCAAGAATTACCCCTTATAATGCACACATTCCCATCTCCCTCTTCCTCGCTTGCTCATTCTATCCTGGCCATTGCTATGATCTCTGACATTCTTCATGCATCACCAATACTGTATGCAACCAGAGCCACAGCTTGCCACTTGTCAGTGTGACTGGTGACAGGAGTCACAGAGAGATAACTTGCCACACCCAGGGTCAGGCTTCATTATTAGCAGGGCTTGAGCCCATTGGACTTCTGCACACCACAGTTGTCTCAGAAACCAACACGTGAGAGCAAAGGCTGCAAGGACTCTTAAACC
>NW_023215195.1:0-607 GCF_002007445.2 Ailuropoda melanoleuca
GGGGAAAAATGGTGCCCCACAACATAATTTGCTTAAAAACTATCTTCAGAAATCTTGAATACACATTCAAACTTAAGGTTTGAATTTAAGGCAAAAAGATGTGTAGAAATGTATGTAATGGAGACTAATAAGACTAAGATCTAGTTTTAATGAAATGGTAGGTACCACATGACATGAAAATACATATGAGACTATGGCAAATAAGGGAAATAAAACCACAATTGTAGGAGAATCCTACAAGACCAGAGAAAATCAATTAGACACATGTACTAGCATATAAAAAGTATACATGGGCTATACATATGAGTCATACTTGCCTATATATATATGGGATTGTGGATCAAATATACAAATGCATAAAATATATAAGTTAGAAGTCTTTCCTACCCCCCCCCAAAGACTCTGGTGGTGGCTTAACTTACTCCCACCCATAGCTTAAAGTATATCAACTGATCTGTATGATGGTGATGGTTTTGACTTTCAGGGAGAGTAAACTTGTTTTAAAACAACCTACATTTCCAAAAAGCATAAATATATGGACCAGTGATGCAGTAAAAATGTAAGTTTGTAATCAGAACCCTTGAAATCAATTTGGATCTTCAAAGTA
>NW_023215196.1:0-607 GCF_002007445.2 Ailuropoda melanoleuca
AGAGTCCCAGTTGGGATGAGACACAGGTTTGTAAACTTGGAGAAAATGATCCAGTTTAGGATTAACTTTCTGGCTCCCAGGAATTTGTAAAGTAATAGGGATTTGATATCTACTTTATTAGTACAAAGAAACTGTTTTTCCATGCTTTTGCATGATGAGATTATTTAGACTAACTAAATTTCTTTGTTTCTTACTCAGATTCAATCAGCATAGTAGCATTGTCTTCTCCATGCTGACTAGAAGCTTTTCTTTTTAAAATTATATATGTATGTATGTATTTTTATGTCTTTTTTGATTTAAACAAATTTTAAATCATGATAGGAAAAACAGTATAGAAAATTTACCATCTTGCCAACACCAGAAGTTTTGATTAGCACATATATGATTTTAATTTGTAAAAAACATTGATTATATATATATATGGTGTTTGTTAGTCTTTAAGAATGCAAAGTTTTGGATTTGGTATAAAGGAGGAAAGGGTCAATACAAAGGAAGAAATCCTGTTAAGTGTTTAGAAATGATTGCACTGATGTCCATGTGGATCTTAATGAAATATTTCTATTCTAACAAGGATAAATGTCAATAGAAAACTTTTTAATTTTTTTTT
>NW_023215197.1:0-607 GCF_002007445.2 Ailuropoda melanoleuca
AGTTATCCTTGTTAACACAGGTGCAGTGGATATTCCTTGAACCAGAGAAGACCTCAGCAATCACCTAATCCAAACCACTCATTTGACAGATAAAAGCCAGTGAGGTTAAGTGTAATTTTGTACCCGCCTGTGAATTCAAGATCGTGGATGCAAAAAGGACAACTATTGCTAACATCATGGTCTGTGACACAACACGAATTTTGAAAAACATTATCTGCATACTGAAAGAGATGAGATTAAAGTTCTCATGTGGGGGTGGAAGACATTACATTTTACCCACTTAGGGTGACCATCCTCCACTGTATTCAATAATTGACTGCCCAAAGAAGGACATCAATCGGCCACTTCCTTGTTTTGACTAAGCTCCCTCATCCCTCTGCCAGTATTAGCATCTCTCTGAGCTGAATGTGATTCCAGTTATGTATCTATTAAAGATATAAAAGACCTAAATGCCAGCCAAATACTTTAGTTCCAGAAAGAATTCTTTTCTAACACCAAAGGGGAAAAATGGTTGTGTTGTTTCACTATGCTAGTTTTCAACATGCTGTGATTCCAAGGGATTTTTTAGGATAATTTTGACTCTATGCAATTTTCACTTCATGTGCTA
>NW_023215198.1:0-607 GCF_002007445.2 Ailuropoda melanoleuca
AGTTTTCTTTATTCACTATCACTGGCATTCAGGGAACATACATGACTCATGAGAGTGAACACTGATATATTTAACCCGAAATCTGTTTCAGAGTTGGTTTATCAACTTGAGAAGAAATGTCCTTCTCTTCAAACAAAACCAAAATAAAAATGGTGTCTGGTTGTTTCCTTGAATGCTGCTTCACACCTATATTAGTCATAATTTCTTGGACATCATTTCATTCCAAAGTAGAAGTTGCCCTTAATCTTAGACTTTCAGTTTAAAGGGTACTTTTTCCCATAGATATTTGAGAGGTTTTACTCTGGCAGAATTTGCAAGGTAGGGAGCAACATTATATATTTGCATCTCTGTGTGTTTATATCTCAGTACCCTGGTAAATTTAGTTCAAATTTTGTTACCTTCCCTCCATTGTGTTTCAAGACCTCCTTAACATAGTTTAATATGTTAAACTTTAGATGCCAGATAAAGTGAGAACAACCAAGGGGAGTTTCATACAATGCTTTTGTTCTCTAGGAAAGATCTTGAAAGAGAGGGAGGAGATGGGCTTTTATTTAGTTCTGTTTGCTTAATGGTACTTGTATCCTGATCTTTCCAGTCAGAGGGTAGA
>NW_023215199.1:0-607 GCF_002007445.2 Ailuropoda melanoleuca
AGGCAGAAAGCTGAGCACCCCACTCTTGGGGGAGCCAGTGCCCCAGAGAACCGGTATTTTTGGTTTCACTGTAAGTATGGCTCAGCTGAATAGCTGTGCAGTTGTGGTGAAAGGGGGGACGGTGGGGGGGGTGGGAGAGGAAGGAAAGGCAAGAAAATGGAAGAGGGAGAACATGAAGCTAATGTGTTGGGTGAGAATCCTTAGCAGCATTCCTGCCTACCTCATTAATTAGCACATATTTACTGAGTGAGCCCTGAGTGTTGGTTCAGGGAGATGTATATACATAAGGAGTATGTGGTTTCCCAAGCCTCGTGGAGTTTAGAGTCCGTGTCAATATATTTCTTTGTAGTTACCCTCTCAACTTTTCCTTTTGTACCAGTCCAGACATGTTACCCTTAGGGTCATTTTTCTTCTTTCTCTGCTCTGCCCCTTATCACAAGGAGTTGACCCTCTGGGCTGTTTCCCAGGCTGTTTTATTTTTTTGTTTGTTTTGTTTTGTTTTGTTTTTTTACAATGGGGTCAACCATGAGGAGGCATGGTGGGAAATAGAAAGGGAGAAACCAGGGTACTTTCTCTTCTCTAGGCCTTAGGGGAAGCTCAGCACTGG
>NW_023215200.1:0-607 GCF_002007445.2 Ailuropoda melanoleuca
GCGGGCGGACCCGTGCGGACGGCACCCGCGAGAGAGGAGACTGTGACCGTGAGCGGGGGAATGCGCGCGACCAGACTTTTCAGAGAACTCCAGAATTCCGGTGTTCTCACTGGATCCAGACTAAGACCGGGAGCTCCGGGAGTGTGCAGGGGGCAACAGGCAGCTGGCGGTGTTAGAAACACAAAAGACAGAGACGTGCCAGCCCTGGAAGTGAGGGCTGGGATGCCAGCTGTGGGGCGCACATCCCAGGGCGCTGCAGGGTTGTGCAGCACCAACAGAAACACAGTTAAAGTGGCCAGAACATAAGTGGAGAACGGTCCACGATACCTCTGTTCTAAGACAGAGGCTGAGATTCGACCACTGCTGCTCTGACTCTAAGAAGAGGCACAGCAGACCACCAGGGAAAGCCGCCAGAGGACAAAAGCCTGGAAATACCAGCTCACTGGGTGCCCATTCCCATCCCCCCTCACAGGGGACACAGAGACTCTACCCAAACAGGGTTGCATGAGTATGGGCACAGCAGGCCCCTCTCCCAAAAGGCAGGCTGAAAAATCAAGAAGCCCACATCCCTAAGATCCCTTTAAAACAAGGGCACACGGCCTGGGTC
>NW_023215201.1:0-237 GCF_002007445.2 Ailuropoda melanoleuca
GGGGAGCAGGCGGACTCGCGGTCAGCACCCGCGAGACACCAGACTGAGACGGGGAGCTCCGGGAGCCTGCATGGGTGGCTGGCGACTGGCGGCTGGTGGGGTTGGAAACACAAAGGACAGAGACGCGCCGGCCCTGGAAGCGAGGGCTGGGACACCAGGTGTGGGGCGCACAGCCCGGGATGCTGCAGGGTTGAGCAGCACCAACAGAAACAGAGTTAAAGTGGCCAGAACATCAGT
>NW_023215201.1:345-521 GCF_002007445.2 Ailuropoda melanoleuca
AAACCGCCAGGGAAAGCCGCCAGAGAACAAAAGCCTGGAAATACCGGCTCACAGGGTGCCCATCCGCATCCCCCCTCGCAGGAGACACAGAGACTCTACCCAAAGGGGTTTTCTGAGTACTGGCAGGCAGGCCCCTCCCCCAGAAGGCAGGCTGAAAAATCAAGAAGCCCACAACC
>NW_023215202.1:0-607 GCF_002007445.2 Ailuropoda melanoleuca
CAACCCCTAGCATACAGCCACAAGGCATGCTTCCTGGAGGTATGCAATATTTTGTCCCATTGTTTACATATCAGTGAAAGTGTCTGCAATAGATTAAACTATGGTTCCAATGATTGACTTATTTTTAACAGAATGATCATCAACGAGTATATGATAGCTTCATTGTGGCCAGAGTGTACTCCCCAGCCTTTGACTTTGGGCTTGGCCATGTGATTGTAATTCCTTTGGCCTATGGGTTGTTAGCAGGCATGACGTGGGAAAGGCTTTGGAATGAGCGTGTGTGGTCAGTTGCTCTCTTGCACTCCTACCCTCCTACCTCTTGCCCGGAGAAGAACATGCCACATGTAACTTCTGGTCCAAGAAAGATGAAACTGGCCTAAATAATGCAACCCACAGCTTACAGCCGAGCCCAGCTGAACCCAATCCCAGATGACATACAGATGCCTGAGTGAGATAAAGATTTTTATTGTTGTATGACAATACATGTGTGGTAGTCTGTTAAAGTGTTAATAGGACAATGGCTGACTGTTAAAACAGCCTACAGCTGAAATAGCCAAACTAGGTAACAGAATATGTGTGTGGTCTGTTTCATGGGAAGGTTGTGTTA
>NW_023215203.1:0-607 GCF_002007445.2 Ailuropoda melanoleuca
CACATTGGGAGTTTACAAGTTCAGCCAGTCTGCCTGCCTCCGGGCCCAGCTCGACCTCCCTTTGTGCGGCCATGCAGCCTCCCAGAGTCCTGATCGGTTATGCTATTTTCAAATTTTCTAGTAGCCACGTTAAAAAAAGAAAGAAACAGGTGAAATGAATTGCAGTCATATATTTTATTTCACTCCATATCTCCAGAATATTAACAGTTCAACATGTGATCAATATTAAAAATTATTAAATTATTATTAAAGAGGCATTTTACTGTTTTTCATACTGTCTTTGAAATCTGCTATGCATTTTACCCTGAGAGCACGTCTCAGTTTGAATGGCCACTTGTCAAGTGCTCCTGGCCATATGTGGCTACCGGCTACAGAACTGGGCGGTGCGGTCCAGGAGGTCAATACGTATCAACATAGACGGCTCGTAATCATAATGGTGAAAGGAAATAGAATATAGTACTCTTTATAGATGTTTGAAATGTGAAAACAAACACTATGTTTTTTTTTTTTTAAAGATTTTATTTGTTTATTTGACGGAGAGAGAGACAGCCAGCAAGAGAGGGAACACAAGCAGGGGGAGTGGGAGAGGAAGATGCAGGCTCCCAGC
>NW_023215204.1:0-881 GCF_002007445.2 Ailuropoda melanoleuca
AGCATGTTAACTTCTATAATCACTGGAATAGCCATGGTCATTCACATACGTGAATGTTTAAAATTGTAGTTCATGTGGTGCTTGGAATACAAAAATAGAAATGTTCCCATAAGGTAATTTTCTCTCTTTCCCCCTTTGACCAATATATAAATTTGTAGGTTTATCTGAGAAAATTTAAAAACATGACAAATGTTACATTTTATCACTAGAGAAGTCAGTAAACTTTTCTGTAAGGAGTTTGTAAATATATTAAGATTTTATTTATTTATTTATTTGAGAGAGAGAGAGAGAACAAGCAGTGGGGAAGGGCAGAGAGAGAGAGAGAGAAGCAGACTCCCTGTAAATATTTTAGGCTTTGTAGGCCATAGGTCTCTGTTGCCGCACCTCAACTCTGCTGTAGTCATGAATCAGTATGTAGAGGAGAGTGTGGTTGTGTCCAATAAAATTGTATTTACAAAAATAGCTGATGGTGGTTTTATAGTTGATTGCCAATAGTTAAAAGTATTTCTTTTCTTTTTTAGTTGCAAGAAGCACAAGATCAACACGCAGGGGCTGTAAGATGTATTGAGGAGTCAAAAGATCACATTCAAAAGTACAATTTAATGCTGCACAGAAAATAACTGGAGTATTTTATAAAGCACATAAGCAGTGTAGTATGAGAAATATATCAGTGATGACAATAAATACATCATTGTTAAGCTAGATAAAAATTTCAGCTTTGTGCTATTTTGAAATGTATAATTTTTGCATATTATCTTTAAAATTTGCACATTAACTACTAAACCAGAAAGTGGCGCAATTGCCAAATCTTCTACTTTTTAAATTTTTAAGAATTTATGTAAGATCTTCAGAAGTCTTTTTAGAAATTATATGGTACTTTT
>NW_023215206.1:0-607 GCF_002007445.2 Ailuropoda melanoleuca
CACTTTCCATAAGGCCAATGTGACTTCAAGGGCTTTATCCTCACACTTTGTTTTTCGGTTCTAAGTGCTGGAACCTTCCCAGTCCCATACACCCAATGTGGAATAAGGGTCCCCATTGAAAAGGCTGATGTTAGCTGGAGGTGTTTCCTGGACGCTCTGCTTTATTAACCATAAGAAGGGCACTGAGTCCTTGAAAATCCTGAACGTTTTCATTCATGCTCCCTTACTCATGGGAGATAATGTTCGTTATTATTTCCCTGGAATGTGTGGTGTCTGAGAGACCACTATGTGCACTCTCATCAGACTTCCGTGAACACTATCCCTCATGTTTCCCTATTAACGAAGGTTGATGATAGTGCTAAGAAGGTCCCTGCACCTTTTTGTTTGACGGACATCTTTTCGGAATTTTCGTTCCAATGCCACCAGCGGTTTTGTTAGGATTTCCCAAGGAAGCAAACATTTCATTGGAATCGGCTTTCGGCCAAATAGTGTTTCTCAGTGCTGAGTGCTTTGTGTTTCACTCACGGTACCAAAGTACCTTGATTCCTGTTCCACCTTCCGTAAGGACGATTAGACTTCAAGGGCTTAATCATCACATTTTTTTTTT
>NW_023215207.1:0-607 GCF_002007445.2 Ailuropoda melanoleuca
CATGTGTGCATATTTAACCCTATCATTATGATTTAGCACACTTTCTTTGGAAGTACATTTTAAAAAATTTTAACAGAGTTTTGAGACAGAGAAGAGTATGAAATAAATGACTCTATACAACAGATTACAATTTGGAGATCTAAGAAATTTAAATAATAACATAAATAGAATATCGTGTAGTGTTGAATTGAATTGTAGAGATAATAAATATCATAGTTAAGACAAAGTGATTTTTAATAAGAGTTGGGGGTTGGGGGATTCCTCATGGGTCAAGGATGACTTCACTTGGGCTTGGAGCGTGACTAAAGAATAAACTGGCAGATAAAAAAAGCATTGCTAGTGTAGATGGCTTAAATAAATAGTGATAATTATAAAAGGCTATTGTCAGTATCAAGGTAAGAGACAACCTCGACTATGATAGTTATCAATGACTTGGGGAAAATGCAACTAATATGGACATTTGGCAGAAATATTTGACAGAATATAAAGAATGAAACAAAGGAAAAATTTAAAATGGTGCTGAGCTTTTGGGCCTGGGTGAATAAGATGATTATAATTGTCAAAACTAAGTCCCACGGAAAGGAAGTAGCTTAAGGGGGGAGGTGAG
>NW_023215208.1:0-607 GCF_002007445.2 Ailuropoda melanoleuca
GGGAGGATTCAGGACTTGGGTCCCAGCCAAAGAGCCCTGTTGTGGGGGGCTTCCTCAGGCCCTTGCCCCCCCCCATTCAGGAGGAGCAGGCCAACACGCAGCTGTCCAAGTGCCGGAGGGTGCAGCATGAGCTGGAGGAGGCAGAGGAGAGAGCGGACATTGCCGAGTCCCAGGTCAATAAGCTGCGGGCCAAGAGCCGAGATGTGGGGTGCCAGGTGAGAGCAGATGTCTTCCCCAGACGTCCTGAGGCCGGGACCAAGGAAGCACCCAGGGAGAGCATGGAGGGTGTCTATTGGTGACTCTTCCCTGCTGCTGGCCATGCAACTCACGGATGGCCACTCCTCCAGCCAGGCCCCTGGTGGTTCCAGAATCATGGGGCAATGAGCATCAGGGGACAGGGGGCCAGACGCCTTGTCACCCCCATCCCTCCCTGTCCTAAAAGGTGCTGCCCAGGAAGCCCCTGCTTTTTGAGGGATTCGCCCCTCTCCAGGGGCCCCACGGCTTTGATTTTGCAATGTGAAAGCGGAACCAATGCCATCCCTCGGTATTTTTCTGGAAGTTCCAGCCTTTCCAGCTGCTCCATGTGAAGTCAGGACACAGCCTTGCC
>NW_023215209.1:0-607 GCF_002007445.2 Ailuropoda melanoleuca
GGGGAGGGGTGCTGCCGCTTTAAACGTCACAGCTGGGAGGCCTCAACGTGAAGACACTTCAGACAAAAGCTTGAAGGGGGGGGTCAGGCAAACGTCTGGAGGAAGAGTTTTCCAGGCAGAAGGAACAGCAGGTGCAAAGGTCTTGGGGTGTCTTGTGTTCTGAGAAGAGCACGGAGCCAGATAGAGTGAGAGGAGGCAGGGCAGAAGATGGGCTCGCGGGCTGATGGGGTGGACGGCAAGGGCAAATTATCCAGGGCCTGGTAGGCTGTTTTGAGGTCTCTGGCTTTTACTCTGATAAAACAGGGTGCCCTTCCACAGTTCTGAGCAGAGCAGTGACATGGCCTGACCTGGCATTTGGGTTGAAAAGAGACTTCAGGGGACAAGGGTAGAAGCAGAGACCATTCAGGGAGACAGATGATGGGGGCTGGGACCAGAGTGATGAGCAGTAGTTGGGGGTGAGAAGAGATTGGATTAGAGGCTTAGAGGTAGAGCCAACAGGATACGGGTGTGAAGAGGAGGTAAGGGTGCTGGCCAGGATATCCAGGTGGTGGCCTGAATAACGCTGGGAGGAAGGAGTTGACATGGGAGGGGCAGGTCTGAGGCGGTA
>NW_023215210.1:0-607 GCF_002007445.2 Ailuropoda melanoleuca
CCATGACAAATCCCATGGAAGAGCACATATGAAAGTTTGTATAGTCCAGGCTTGGAAGTATCACACCTCACTTCTGCTCATATCCCACTGGAGACAACATGGTTATATGTCCATAACTAACCACAGGCTGGAAAGGAAGCTGAAATCACAGGGTAACCGTGCAGCTCTATGTGTTGCTCCTAGAAGTATAACAGCTTTTCATAGGCATCTAGTAGTTTCTGCCAACACTCAAAGTGCTACTCCTTTGAAAAATGTGCTAAGTATTACAGTGATGTCTTCTAACACTCTAGGACCTTAAAATAAAAGTAGTATCAATGTCTTTTTGAGTCTAGTGTCTATGTATATTATTATATTCAAATATACAGCTTTTTAAATTTCTTCTTCTAAAGTAACAGAAGTGTTCTCTGAGGTCATTTTATGCTCATTCTTAAGATGATAAGATGGTTTACTTCAAACCAGATATGTTATTGAAATTCCTGATTCTACCCTAAAGTTGTTTTCCTATACTCCTTCAATCAACCATGGAATGTAACCCAGAAGAATTACTCCAACAGAGAAGCTCCCTAAGGTACACTATTAAGGTCTCATATACATATACATATATATA
>NW_023215211.1:0-607 GCF_002007445.2 Ailuropoda melanoleuca
CCAGATTTTCTCATTAAAGCAAAATGTGGCTATGGCCAGTAATAACCTGCTTGCTAATGAACTTGTTACTGGCTGCCTTTCCTTCTGTCTTTCACTTTCCTTCTCTCTACTGACATTTCCAGAAATGTTCTCTCAAATAAGTAATTTGAACTTGAATACTTGTTTCAGGATTTGCTTCTGGGGTTATGCAAACTACCAAAAAATTCAGGGTAGAGTCAGGAAAATAGTGTTGAATCATCATTCTGGGACCTCTTTTCTGAGAGTTCAAGATTTGAAGAGTTTTATTCTCTGGGCTAAGAGAAGTGTCAGTTCTTTAATTTTAGGCAGTTAAAAGGTATGTAAGATCTTTGCAATATTAAGGCTTATACAAAATTGAACAGGATATGAGAAGAGGGTTAATATTTTATTAAGAAAGGCTTTTCTTAAATCTATAAATGCAGTTCCTAATCATTGCAATGAAACTACCTGTATGTTAAGTGAAAAGCTGTTTTGGTATGTTGATCCTAAAATATTGTATAAACAATATACAATATCATAACTTTGGATTATACAGTTGACCCTTGAACATGGGCTTGAACTTCATGGGTCCACTTATGCACCCATTTTT
>NW_023215212.1:0-607 GCF_002007445.2 Ailuropoda melanoleuca
CCAGCACTGGGATTCCGAGGAGTTTCCATTCAGTGACCTGCACTGAACACAGAGGACTCGCCATGGAATTTGGGCTGAGCTGGGTTTTCCTTATAGCTATTTTAAAAGGTGTCCAGTGTGAGGTGCAGTTGGTGGAGTCTGGTGGAGGCTTGGTCCAGCCGGGGGGGTCCCTCAGACTCTCCTGTACAGCCTCTGGATTCAGCGTCAGTAGCAGCTACATGAGCTGGGTCCGCCAGGCTCCAGGGAAGGGGCTGCAGTGGGTCTCAATTCTTTATAGGGTCGGCACCACATACTACGCAGACTCCGTGAGGGGCCGATTCATCATCTCCAGCGACACCTCCAAGAACACACTGCACCTCCAAATGAACAGCCTGAGACCAGACGACACGGCTGTCTACTACTGTGCGACTGGGGGTCGAGTGCCGTCGGCTCACGCTTATGGATTGTGGGGCCAAGGGACAATGGTCACCGTCTCATCGGCATCCCCGACCAGCCCCAAGGTCTTCCCGCTGAGCCTCTGCAGCACCCAGCCAGAAGGGAACGTGGTCATCGCCTGCCTGGTCCAGGGCTTCTTCCCCCAGGAGCCACTCAGTGTGACCTGGAGCGA
>NW_023215213.1:0-631 GCF_002007445.2 Ailuropoda melanoleuca
GTCCATCATAAAACATCTATGACTTCTTATGTTAAATCTATGGATTTGTTGATAAAAATGCCATTAAAAAATCAAATGATTTTGAAGAATAATTTGAGCCATATGAACAATTTATGTAAGGGAGTAAGTTTTATATAAAGGGAGTACAGGGAATACTGCCAACTAATCCTAATTAAATTTTGATTTATCCAGGGGTTATGGACAGGTGCATGCCTTAATTGCTGAGAAGGACACCTATAATGGACTCCTTCCCTTATCTTCACAAAAGGAGCATATTCAAAAATAAAGCTCTGTGTTTCGTGTCAAAAAAAACACAAAAACCCAGTTGGTTTCAATACAAAAGATGTACATTACAGGACATTAATGAATTTGAATAGTTTGAACACTAAGATTTGTCCCATTCTATTCTTATCAAAACTGAAATATTATTCTTTGTTCAGGTCAATTCTCCCAATCTATTGATATTATCTGTATTTTCTCCTAAAATNAATCTATTGATATTATCTGTATTTTCTCCTAAAATATTATCGATATTTTCCCAATGTCCTACCCAGAAAACATTCTTGGACATAAGGAAGATAAAAAGAACAAGGAGGTTTCATAGATATTCAAGCAACTCAAAAAATGGAAT
>NW_023215214.1:0-607 GCF_002007445.2 Ailuropoda melanoleuca
TTACTTTCACCTTGTAAAATTCTCATGTTTATATGTGTGTGTATATTCATACATTTACACTTATGCACCCTTTACACACACCCCTCAAGGACAGGTGATCCAAATTGTACACTTAAAATTCCATGGAGAATAGGAGAAATGAGAAATACCATGATGGTTAATTTCGTGTGTCAATTTGACTAGCCATGTGTGCCAAGATTAAACATTATTTCTGCTTGTGCCTGTGAAGATGTTGCCAGATGGTAGTAGCATCTGAATCAGTGGATTCAGTAAAGTAGATGACTCTCCCGAGCGTGGGTGGAAATCATCCAGTCCTTTGGGGGCCTGAAAAGAACAAAAGACAGTGGAAGGAGGAATCCTATCCTCTTTGTTTCTTGCCTGAGTGTTGATTTGGAACATCAGTTTCCTGCCCTAGTACTAGGATTTATGTCCTCAGCTACCCTAGTTCTCAGGCCTTTTAACTCAGACTAGAATTACTTCACTGTTTTCCTGGCTCTCCAATTTGGAGAAATTAGATCATGGGACTTCCAAACCTCTATAATCATGTGAGTCAATTCCTCATAATAAATCTCCATATATATCCTATTGGTTCTGTTTCTCTGGAGAA
>NW_023215215.1:0-9207 GCF_002007445.2 Ailuropoda melanoleuca
AGAACCACTTCAGAGCGGGTCTGTAAAATCATTTATTGAAACCTCAGAAGGGTGTAAGACAGTGTTTCTAGACCCTCTTAGCTAGATTAAAGGAATCCTAATGGTCTTATGGGTATGACTCATAGACCCTCTGTGTTAAACAATAGGGATTCTAAGATTCTTGAGACTTTATTGCACAGTAGCCACAGGGCCTGATTTAGAAAATTACCTATCTTAAAGAGATTTAAAAATCAGACTTCTGTCTAATAGAATGAAACCCAGTAAGATTCATAGAAAACCCAGAACATTTTTCAATGAATAACGAAGTGGGAGCACTGTCATCTTAAATTAAAAGAAAAGAAACAGTACAAAAGAAAAAAGATACTTCCTCCTCCCCACGCTTCTGTCAGCAGAAAGCAAGCTAAGAAGTNGCAAGCTAAGAAGTCCACTCAGCTGCAGACATAAATCAATTTCTTAGGGAAAAGGAAAGATGGTTCAGAGGACAGAATCAAGTGCTGAGAGGATAAAGCCAGGACCTTCAGAGAATTATTCCCAGGGAGCAGGATTGGATCATTATCAAGGAATTGGTGACATACATTGAAGTGGATTTCAAAATTGCCATGATCTAGGAGCTGCTATGTGTATCTCGTTCCCCTGCTTTTTTAACTGCAGTTTTACCGTAGTTGTGCTATCCCTTTATCACAATCATATATGGGGGGGGGTTAACAGAGGAAGGGGACAGATAATATTTCTTGACAGGTCATCAGATTGAGAGGTTTATACTAGAGGAGCCATGTACATAACACTCACGCTCATCTAGACTTCATTCAAATGGCTAAACCCTGACTTTAAGACAATACCACAATGAAAGGAGACTTTGGGGGTGAGGAGTGTGAGAGGGGGTAAGTGTATTTTGCGTAAAAGAATTCCAACTACCCTGAGATTATCCTGCTATGAGGAAATGCAAGATACCAGGAAGAGTGAATGTGGNTAAGTGTATTTTGTGTAAAAGAATTCCAACTACCCTGAGATTATCCTGCTATGCGGAAATGCAAGATACCAGGAAGAGTGAATGTGGAAAGAGAGTTTACCAAGAAGTTCCCAGCTACTTGAAACATCCCAGCCCACTTGCCAGAAAAATGAGTGAGAAGCCATCTTAGAAGTGGATCTTCCAGCACGAGCCACCCCAACTGATATCATATACATCAGAAACAAACCACCCAGCCAAGTACTCCCCAAATTTGTGACTCACAGAATTGTAAAAAAAAAAACAAAAAACAAAAAAACATTTGTTTTATGCCCCTAGATTGTACAGTAAATTTGTTATGCAAAAATATATAACTGGGACATCTAGCTGTCCTATATTGGTTAAAGGAACAGTAGATTTAGTATAGTCACCAAGAACATATATGCACCTAAGTGTGTGCACACATACATGAATGTTTATCAATAATTTGTATAACTTAAGAGAGAAATAAATTGCTCAACAGTTGTAGTTGGAAATTCTGACATACCTCTCTGAGAAACTAATAGATCAAATAAAAAGAAGCAATTTTAGGGGCGCCTGGGTGGCATAGCGGTTAAGNAATTAGTAGACTTAAGCTGTTTGGCATATACAGAACTCTTCACATGACAGATAATTGACTTTTTTGTTTTAATATCAAGAATACTTACCAAATATTTGTCCAAAATAAACCAGAGATTATCTCCCAAAGGGAACCTCAAACTCCAAAGGAACAATGTCATATACCTATGTCTTTTAATCATAATCCATTAAATTATAAATTAAGTTTCTTAAAAGGATACCTTAAATACCTCTCGTATGTTTGGAAAATAAAAGCAAATTACCAAATAATGCTTAGATTGAAAAATAAATTAATGAATACTCAGAATTGAATGGCAATGAAAATATTACAAATAAAGAAACTATGGAACATAGATAAAACTGGAAGGAAATTTTGTTACTTTAAATACTATACATTTGTAAGGAAACAAGATATTTTAAAAATCTAAATATTTAATTCAAGAGGGTGGAAGTGAGAAAGCACCAGAGGAAAAAAAAAATACAAAGATTCAGAATAAATGAATAACAAAGATAGAACACAAGTCAATGAAATGAAGAACAACAAAGTGATGGAGGGAAAAAAACAAAACCCCAAATTAGTTCTTTGGCACCCGTATCCTGGTTTCTAAATACCATTTTCTAGTACTGAATAAGGGTCCCTTAGAGTAATGAGTGATCACAGGCCTGGACAGGGAAAACAAAGCATCATCTTCAGAAANGGTAGAACACAAGTCAATGAAATGAAGAACAACAAAGTGATGGAGGGAAAAAAACAAAACCACAAATTAGTTCTTTGGCACCCGTATCCTGGTTTCTAAATACCATTTTCTAGTACTGAATAAGGGTTCCTTAGAGTAATGAGTGATCACAGGCCTGGACAGGGAAAACAAAGCATCATCTTCAGAAAATAGGACAAGAGCATGTCAAAATGGACCTATGAACCAGCTTAAGAGAGTTCCCAATTGCCAAAGTTGGAGCAATTTGAGCAAGAAAATAAATAATGATAATATTGGATTCAACCCCCAAAATCAGTGCCTATAAGTCCATACTGAAATAAGTGACTAAATAAAAGAGGAAAAAGAGACCACTCCATTAACATAAGAATTCCAGTTCATAAATTTAGAAAGAATTAGGGAAATAGAAAATCATCATTGGGATGCCACATTAATATTTGTTGCAGACAAGATCTGCTGATAAGTCCTAGAATTAGTGTGAAAGACTTTAAAAGGAAACAGGATATTTGAATAACTTCAAAGCATCTCCCCCCAACCATTTATTTATTCATTACTATATTGATATGAAGGTATTTCCAAAATTATTTGACACTACTCTCTCCATGAAGAGGAAATTACTTCACCTCCCCTTGGTGGGCTTAATTTGATAATTCACTTAAGAAAAAGAGAACAACAGTAACTTTAGCATAGAGAAACCTGGCAAACAATGTGTCTTCACATGATCTCTACATTAACCAAGTGATCATGGTCAACACCACCTGTAGTAAAACATATTGATATTATGTACTCTGTGATATGATATAATGAGAAAGGTAGTTCCTCTCAATTTTATTCTTCCCCAAAGTCCATAACCTCAGTCCAATCGTGAGACACCATCAGACAAATCCAAACTAAAGGACATTCAACAGAATACCATGCTAGCATTCAAAAGTATCAACTAATGGTTGATAATATAAGAAAACATCTTTAAAGGACAAGGAAGGGCTGAGAAACTATCACAGATTGGAGGAAACTAAGGAAACGTGACAACTAAATGATAATGTTAGTTTTGTTAAGGTTGCCATAACAAAGTACCACAGACTGGGTGGTTTAACAACAGAAATTCATTTTCTCATATTTCTGAAGTCCAGAAGTCCACAATCAAGGTGTCAGCAGGGTTGATTTCTTCTGATGCCTCTGTCTTTTTTTTGTAGATGGCCATCTTCTCTGTGTCTTCACATGGTCTTCCCTTTGTACATGCCTGTGCCCTAATCTTGTAAGGAGACCAGTCATATTGGATGAGGGTCCCTCCTCATTTTAACTTAATTACCTCTTTAAAGACCTTGTCTACAAATACAGTCACTTTGTGAGGTACTGGAGGCATTAGGACCTCAACATACGAATTCTGGGGAAACACAATTCAGATACCATAACATATGGTATCCTGCTTTGGATCCTGGAAAAGAAATGGGTCATTAGTGGAAAAACTGAGGAAATCTGATTCAGGTCTGTAAGGGTTCTTTTTTTTTTTTTAAGATTTTATTTATTTATTTATTTATTTATTTTGTCAGAATGAGAGAGAGAGAGGGCACGCATGAGTACACAAGCAGGGGAGTGGCAGGGAGAGGGAGAAGCAGGTTCCCTGCTGAGGAAGAAGCCAGATGTAGGACTCGATCCCAGGACTTTGGGATCATGACCTCAGCCAAGNAGGACTCGATCCCAGGACTCTGGGATCATGACCTCAGCCAAGCTTAACCAACTCAGCCACCCAGATATCCCAAGATCTGTAGTTTAATTAACAGTGTTGTACTAACATTATTTTCTTAGTTTTGATAGCTTGACCATGGTTACATAAGATGTTAATGTTACTGGACATTTGAGTGATCAGTATGTGGAAACTTCCTATACTATCTTTGCTAATCTTCTTAAAATCTAAAATTATTTCAAAATAGTTAAAACTTTTCAGTGATAAAAAAAAGTTAAAGTTCTTTGAAAAGATGAATAAGAGACTGAATTATTAAAAATATGCAAATAAAAAATAGGCAAATATATACATAATGAAAAATACAAAGGAATGCTTTAAAAAACAGTATTATGATTAATGATTCTCTAATAAACTTTTAAAAACTAGAGTTAATGAATAAAGGATAAATTGGTAGAAAATATAAAATGGCAAACTTGCCCAAGAAGGAATATAAATCTCGAATAAGACAATAAGCATAAAAAAATTAAATCATTCACTCCCCAGAAAAGCTTCAGACTTAACATGTTTTGTCTATGAATTCTACCAAACCTTTAAGGAATAGTTCTTATATTTTTACAAGTTTTTAAAATAAAAATATAACTAACAATGCATTTTATATGATTTTGATTTGAAACCACATGAGAACAATACCTAAAAAAAATTGTAGCCCCCTTTTTAACTACATGTAGATCCAAGAATACTAAAGGAAACATTGGCTAAATAAAATGTTAAAATATCTTAAAATAATTATACATCATGATCCACTGGAGTATATCTCAAGAATGAAAGGATATTTTAATATCAGAAAACATATCAGTGAGGGAAGGTGGTGGCAGAGTAGGAGGACCACAGGCTTGCCTCATCCCATGACTATAACTAGATAACTATCAAATCATCCTAAATATCCCAGAGATTGACCTGAAGACTGGCAGAGCAAACTCCACAACTAAAGGTTGTGAAGAGGTCACATTGAAGAAGGTCTAAGTGTGGATGCAGGGTTTGGGAGAGAAACAGGTTATGGCTGCTGTACTGGGGATGGAGTGGTATTAGAGAAGAATGATAGACAAACTAGTACAAAGAGGAGTGAATGGGAAAGTGAAACCCCATAACAATTGGCTTGGAAGGTGAGAGTGCCCCAATTTCATGTCTTCTGGCAACCAGTATGCCATAAAGCCTGGAGTTATAAAGGTCATCAGGCTTGGCTGTGATAGAGCCCCAAGGGCACTGAACTGCTCTTGGAAAGAAGGCAGGCAAACAATCCATGGACACACAGCATAGAAACAAGAATCTGAAGAGCATCTGGGGCACACAGTGGGAAGGTTATTTGCTCATCTGAAAGCATGTACTAGAGAGACAGTGTTCATGGAGAGACCCCCTCCAGGAGCAAAGGAATTGGCTAGTGCTGTTTTTCTCCCCTGCCCCTCTGCGTAAGCACAGGGCCACCTGTGGGAACTAGTGCAGCTCTGACTCTCGCTACCTGAATTGCTTACACCAAAGCCCACTGCACCATGCTCCAGTGAAACTACCCTTCCCAGTCATGCCTCAGTCTCATTGTAGGTGGGCCTTTCCCCCAGAAGACCAGACCAAGCCCTGGCAAACACCACATCTCCCAATGTGGGAGTTTTGTGGAGCCTCAGTTCCTGCAGTGGTGGCAACAGGTCTCCTTTTACAAACATACCAGAGCACACCTAGTTAAAACATGCCATCTTTAGGCCTGGGTCCAAACGTTGCCCACAACAGGCAAACAGAGCCTCTGCAGACAACTGGACTGAAGGATATAGGTAGGAAACACAAAAAAAGTAAAAATGAATATTTCTGTAAAAAATCAGCCAAGGAACTCACAAGATAAAAGGATGTAAATTATAAAAATAAATACCTAAATCATGGAGAGGGGAAGAAAAAAGAATGGGCTCAAAATTAAATGAACATCAACTTAATATAGATTTCTGTATGCAGGAGAGGTCATATACAAACCTATTGGTACCAATATATCAAAAACCACTCATAAATATGCAAAAAATAAAGTGAAAGAAAACCAAATATCATTAATGAAAATCAGCAAACCATGAAACAGAGAAAGACAAGAAAGGATTGAGAAAATCTTCAGAAACAACCACAAAACAAATAATAAAATAACAAATGCATATCTATCAGTAATAACTTTGAACATAAATGGACTAAACACTGCAAAAGATACGTGCAAATGGATAAAATAACAAAACCTATCTATATACTGCCTACAAGAGACTCATTTTAGACCTAAAGCCACCTGCAGGTTGAAAGTGAGTGGCTGGAGTAACATCTGTCCTGCAAATAGATGTGATAAGAAAGCTGGAATAGCAGTACTTAAATCAGACAAAATAGACTTTAAAACNATGGAGTAACATCTGACCTGCAAATAGATGTGATAAGAAAGCTGGAATAGCAGTACTTAAATCAGACAAAATAGACTTTAAAACAAAGACTGTAATAAGAGACAAAGGAGGACACTATATAGTAATAAAGGGGACAATCCAACAAGCGAAGATATAACAATTGTAAATTTTTATGCACTTAACATAGGAGCACCAAAATACTTAAAACAGTTAATAACAAACGTAAAGAAATTAATAATATTACAATGATAGTAGGGAACTTTAACACCCCACTTACATCAATGAACAGATCATCTGAACAGAAAATCAGCAAAGAAACAATGGCTTTGAATGACACACTGGAACAAGTGGATTTAAGAGGTATATATCCAAAACATTCCATCCTAAGCAGAATATACATTCTTTTCAAATGCACATGGAACATTCTCCAGAATAGACCACATATTAGCCCACAGAACAAGCCTCAACAAATTCAAGAAGATCAAANGACTGTAATAAGAGACAAAGGAGGACACTATATAGTAATAAAGGGGACAATCCAACAAGCGAAGATATAACAATTGTAAATTTTTATGCACTTAACATAGGAGCACCAAAATACTTAAAACAGTTAATAACAAATGTAAAGAAATTAATAATACTACAATGATAGTAGGGAACTTTAACACCCCACTTACATCAATGAACAGATCATCTGAACAGAAAATCAGCAAAGAAACAATGGCTTTGAATGACACACTGGAACAAGTGGATTTAAGAGATATATATCCAAAACATTCCATCCTAAGCAGAATATACATTCTTTTCAAATGCACATGGAACATTCTCCAGAATAGACCACATATTAGCCCACAGAACAAGCCTCAACAAATTCAAGAAGATCAAAATCATACCATGCATCTTTTCTGACCACAATGTTATGAAACTAGAAGTCAACCATAAGAAAAAAAATTGGGAAGACAACAAATACATGGAAGCTAAATAATATACTGCTAAACAATGAATGGGTCAACCAGGGAATAAAAGAAGAAATTAAAATGTACATGGAAAAAAATGAAAATGAAAACACAGTGGTTCAAAATCTTTGGGATACAGCAAAAGCAATTCTAAGAGGGAAATTCAGAGCAATGCAGGTCTACCTCAGGAAGCAAGAAAAATTTCAAATAAACAATCTAACCTTACACCTAAAGGAGCTAGAAAAAGAACAACAAACAAAACCTAAAACCATCAGAAGGAAGGAAATGATTAGAGCAGAAATAAATGATACAGAAACTAAAAAAACCCAGGAGAACAGACCAATGAAACCAGGAGCTGGTTCTTTGAAAAAATCAATAAAATTGATTCATCAAGCCAGACTTATCAAGAAAAAAAGAGAAAAGACTCAGTCACAATCACAAATGAGAGAGGAGAAATAACCAACATCACAGAAATACAATTATAAGAGGATATTATGAAAAACTATATGCCAACAAATTGGACAACCTGGAAGAAATGGATAAATTCCTATAAACATACCAACTACCAAAACTGAAACAGGAAGAAATAGAAAATTTGAACAGACCAATAACCAATAAAGAAATTGAGTCAGTAATCAAAAAGCTCCCAACAGACAAAAGTCCAGGACCAGAAAGCTTCACAGGTGGACTCTATCAAACATTTAAAAAAGAGTTAATACCTATTCTTCTTAAACTATTTCAAAAAACAGAAAAGGAAGGAAAACTTCCAGTTTCATTCTATGAGGCCAGCAATATCCTAATACTAAAACCAGATAATGGCATTGATTAAAAAAGAGAACTATAGGCTAATGAACATAGATGCAAAAATCCTCAACTAAATACTAGCAAACTGAATTCAACAATGCATTAAAAAAATCATTTACCACGTTCAAGTGGGATTATTCCTGGGTAACAAGGGTGCTTCAGTATTCACAAATAAATCAATATCATATCAATAGGAGAAAGGATAAGAAACATACGATTATTTCAATAGACACAGGAAAAGCATTTGACAAAGTACAACATCTGTTCATGATAAAAACTCTAAACATTAAAGTAGGTTAAGAGGGAACAAACCTCAACATAATGAAGGCCATATATGGAAAACTGACAGCTAACATCATCCTCAATACTGAAAGCTGAAAGTTCTTCCCCTAAAGTCAGGAACCAGACAAAGATGTCCATTCTTATCACTTTATTCAACATAGTACTGGAAGTCCTAGCCTCAGCAATCAGACAAAAAAAGAAAGAAAAGGCATTCAAATTGGTAAAGAACAAGTAAACTTATACTATTTGCAGATGACATGGTACTATATATAGAAACCCAAAAGACTCTACTAAAAACTTGCTAGAATTGATAATTCAATAAAGTCTCAGGATACAAAATCAATGTACAGAAATCTGTTGCACTTCTATACACCAATAATGATGCAGAAGAAAGAGAAAATTAATAAAACAATCCCATTTATATTTGCACCAAAAATAAGATACCTAGGAATAAACCTAACCAAAGAGATAAGAGATGTATACTCTAAAAACTGTAAAACACTGATGAAAGAAATTGAAGACAACACAAAGATATGGAAAGGTATTCCATGCCTATGAATTAGAAGANGTATGAATTAGAAGAACAAATATTGTTACAATGTCTCTACTACTCAAAGCAACCTACACATTTAATTCAATCCCTAACAAAATAATGACAGCATTTTGCACGAGCTTGAACAAACAACTCTAAAATTTATATGGAACCACAAAGACCCCCAAATAGCCAAAGCAATCTTGAAAAAGAAAACCAAAGCTGGAGGCAACACAATTCCAGACTTCCAAGTTATAT
>NW_023215216.1:0-607 GCF_002007445.2 Ailuropoda melanoleuca
CCCAGATATATGCTTGACTTACTGTTCTCTATAAAATTGCAAGCATCCCTCTACTCCCATAATTCCCTTCTTGGATTTATTCTTCTCCTTAGTATTCATCACCATGTAATATGCTATATGTTTCCCTTACTTATCTGTCCCTCACACACAGTTATTGTGTCGGGTCCTTGTGTTAGGGCAAGGACCTTTGTCCCCATTGCGTGCCACACAGTAGGTTCTCAATAAATGTTTGATGAATGGCCTAAAAGAAGGAGGAAGGGGGGAGAGGAGGAGGTAGAGGAAATTTGCTCCTCATCATCTCCACATCTCCCCTTTGGGGGCTCCTCTGAATCTCAAATCTCCTAGGCCAAGCCCCCCGAGGCCGCCGCGGGTGTCCCCGTGGCCTTCCGGAGTCGCGCACGAGGGGTGCCTGGAGCACCTCCCCTCCCTCCGGGGTCTCCAATAGTGGGAATGGAAAGCCTAAGGGCTGCTCTCGAATCCGCCACGAGGGGGCGCTTTCCTCCGGCCAAATCCCACGGTGCAGCGCTTGCGCGCGGAGTATTTGCGAAGAAATTTTGCTTCGAAACAAAAAATGCCAGCTTAGCTTTTTCTTATTGCTTATAAAAAA
>NW_023215217.1:0-607 GCF_002007445.2 Ailuropoda melanoleuca
ATTTGTTAGTTTGGTCAGTCCCTGGTTGGGGCTGGTTTTTGATCCCTGGTTGGGGACCAAGGAAAGATCTGCACATCTGGACCATCCGTAGGCAGGAGAAACCAAGATGGGCAGGTTGGTGAGGCAATCCACAAACCAAACTAATGCACAGAATCATGAGTTTACAACAGGATCTTAGCATCTCAGAAAGTACATGCACCTGTGGCTGAAAGGGCAGCTTTGGACTTTCACGGAGCCTTGGCAGTTCTGATCAATCTTACCCAGATTTCAAAAGACATGTGGATTACTCCAAAAATACCAAGTAATTATAAACCCAGTTATTCTCAGTGGGCTTGAGTATATATATTTACAACCCAATGAGCTATCATCCACAGGGCTTCGTATTAAGCCTTATATTTTCGCTTGACTTTCTCCAAAAGTAGAGCCTGAGACAAAAGCTTGCGCAGGGGTCATTTCTTTGAGGATGGAAGGCGAGCGGGAATTGGGAAGGAATGAAGGAACAAAGTAACTCTGATCCAAGGGTGTGGTGCTGCGCTGAGTACTGTTAAAGACAACTAGGTCTCAATTCCACTGGGAAGAAGGTTGCCAGATTCAGAAAATAAAAATA
>NW_023215218.1:0-607 GCF_002007445.2 Ailuropoda melanoleuca
CTCACCACTGTTATTTAACATTGTACTGGAAGTCCTAACCTCAGCAATCAGACCACAAAAAGAAATAAGAGGCATCCAAATCAGCAAGGAGGAAGTCAGGCTTCCACTATTTGCTGATGACATGATACTCTATATAGAAAACCTGAAAGACTCCACCAAAAAACTGCTAGAACTGATAAACAAATTCAGTAAAGTTGTAGGTTACAGAATCAATGTACAGAAACCATGTATTCCTATATATCGATAATTAAGCAAGAGAAAGAGTAGTTAAGAAAACAATCCCATTTACAATTGCACCAAAAATAATAAAATACCTAGGAATAAACCTAACTAAAGAGGTAAAAGACCTGTACTCTGAGAACTATAAAACACTGATGAAGGAAATTGAAGATGATACAAGGAAATGGGAAAACATTCCATGCTCATGAATGGGAAGAACAAATATTGTTAAAATGTCTATACTACCCAAAGTGATCTACACATTTAATGCAATCCCTATCAAAATATCACTAGCATTTTTCAGAGCTAAAACCAAACAATCCTAAAATTTGTATGGGACCACAAAAGACCTTGAATAGCCAAAGTGATCTTGAAAAAAAAAAAAAAA
>NW_023215219.1:0-607 GCF_002007445.2 Ailuropoda melanoleuca
TGGGGCACAGGCTCCCTGTGGGCCATGGATAGGGGGTACTTCTGATGCAGTAGCTGGTCCTTAAATGCCACTGCTTTCTGGGGAATATTCTGGTCTCTGAGCTGTCTGATGCTTCCAGTATGGCCTTAGCCAGCACAGACAACTTCTTGGTAGCAGGACTTGGTATTTGTCTCCTTATAGGAGGGAGCCCTGTAGTTGAAGGGATACCCCTGGACAGGCAGTGCCTGGACCCACACTTGTGCTCTCTGCTGAGTTTGACAAATTTGATTGGGGAGGGAATGGGCTGTTGAGAGTAGGTGCTATCTATTGCATGCTGACTCCCCATTTTGTCCTCTAGGAACTTCCCAATGTCTGGTGTAATTTTCTGAGCTTTGGTCATCCTGGTAAAGGCAGTTTGACCTTTAACTAGGCCTCTGCTTTCAACAGATGATAGGGGGCTTCCTGTTTCCTGGAAGTTTTCTTGCTTTTTCATTTTATCCCATGATTAAGCCATATCACAAATTGTTTCCTTTTTTTTCTGAAAAGGCTTTCAGAAAGAGGCTGACCCTTCTGTGATAGGGTCTGGGAAGGCTTGCTTTCCAGCTTTTCCTTCAATACCACATGCTCA
>NW_023215220.1:0-607 GCF_002007445.2 Ailuropoda melanoleuca
CTTTAAAGTTGGTTTTAAATTGACAGATTTTTCATGGCTCATGTGATCCCTGAGATGTCTCTTTTGGGCTGTGAACTGCTCTGTAAGAGCTTCTTAGAATAGACCCAGTAGACTGTACTTAGTTTCTTTCTCCCTCGTTGGTGGACCTCTCAGCTAAAAGAAGATGCTGAACTTGCTTCCTGTTGGAGATGCTGCTTGAGCAGCCTGGCCCTCGTCCCTGAGCCCTTGTCACTCATCTGCTTCACCCAGGACCAGCTGTGGGTGGCCACACGGGAGTAGAAAATGGGGGCTGGCTGGGGAGAATACTGTGGAAACAGTAAATGGTTTGCTTTCCTAGTAATATGAACACTGCAGTCAGTTCCTCAGGGTGGAGGGTGTGAGTTGCGTGCAGACTAGAAACTGTAGTGCTGTACGTGTGGTAAGGTTGTGCCCCTCCCAGCTCGTGCAGGCCACGGCTCCACGCCGGGCGGTCCTGGGGGGTTCGTCCAGAGGGAGCTGTACGCCTGGCTGTCCTGATTAGCATCACTTCTGCTGTTTCGTGATGACACTTCACGGGGAAACAGTTGATCAAAACCTAGCATTTAGCTTTCTTTAGATTTGTTTGTTT
>NW_023215221.1:0-607 GCF_002007445.2 Ailuropoda melanoleuca
CTTGTGTTCCCTCTCTCGCTGGCTGTCTCTATCTCTGTTGAACAAATAAATAAAATCTTAAAAAAAAAAAAAAAAAGAAAAGAAACATGGAGCAGGAAGGCCCCACCCTGCACCCAAGGCTCGGGCTCTCGGCTGCACGCCAGCTCTGGTCTACATTGCTAGTCGTCTAGGTTCGGGACTTGCCTCCTGAAGGCCACTTTCTGTGGCTTTGCTGGGCAGTCCCGGGGGCCACAGCTGAGCCCAGGAAGTGACTAAGGCCCTTGGGAACCCTCTGTGAGAAAAGAATCTGTATGTAAGAAAGAGAACCAGGAGGAAACCTGGAAGGATACAAATTCTCCGGAAGTCTCTAGGGTGGTGTTACTGGAAGTGTGATTCATGGATCAGGGCTGGCCTGAGACCTGTTCTCACCGGTCCGCAGATTGAGAATGAGCATTCGGGAACATGGGCAGTCGTGTGACATTGCTGTGACGGCCAGCATGAGATCAGAGCACCTGGCTGGTTGAGCAGGGTGTAGACCGGCATGGCCATTGCTGTACACACAGAGGAGGCACGCGTGGCCGGGCCGGCGACCAGTGCTGTGTGCTAGAACCACGTATCTGTCTGCCAA
>NW_023215222.1:0-607 GCF_002007445.2 Ailuropoda melanoleuca
GGCAGAATCCTAAGATGTCTTCCTGGAGTACAAGCCTTGCATCATCTTTGGGGCCATGAATATAATGAATTTTACTTCCATTTGTCAGGTTATGGTGTATGTCACAACTGACCTTAATACAGGGAGATTATCTAGGTAGTCTGACATAATCACATGAGCCCTTTACAAAGAGAGAATTTTATCAGGCTGGTTCGGAGAGAAAATCAGATTCAAAGCATAAGAAAGATGAGACATGCCTGCTGACTTGAAGATGGAGTGGACCAAGTGCCAAAGAATGTGGCCTATAGCAGCTTAGTGGCTTCTGCTGGTTAGCAATAAGGAAACTAGAATCTCAGTCTTACAAATGTAAAGAACTGAATTCTGTCAATAAAAAACCTGAGCCTCTAGAGGGGGGCCTGGGTGGCTCCATGGACTGACCTGTCAACTCTTGATTTTGGCTCAGGTCATGGTCTTAGGGTCATGATTTCAGGGTTGTGAGATCAAGCCCCGTATGGAGTCCAGTGAAGGGCTCCACACTCAGCAGGGAGTCTGCCTGGGATTCTGTCTCTCTCTCTCCCTTTGCCCCTCCCCACCATGCTTTCTCTATCTCTCTCTCAAATAAATAAAT
>NW_023215223.1:0-607 GCF_002007445.2 Ailuropoda melanoleuca
ATTTTCTAACTATGATTAGAGGCAAAAATGACGAGTATTTCATAAATGGCATGGGATAGTTTAGGGTTAGAAAATGCTTAGTGTGGAAAGTACTAGCATGCAGCAATGAAATATAATCTTTAGGCATTGATTTATTATCACTTTCTCTTGTGAATTTATATAAAATACCATATCCCTGAGCCCTAGGAGAGGTGCTCATGATGAAAGGGAGACAAGATGTCTGCTCTTCTTTAAGAGTATTTTTCAAATGATTGAGTATTATTCTCTGCTATTTTATTACAGTTCCTTAAAGACTGTTTTTATTTTAGGACAGACATAACCAGTTTAAGATATTCAGAGTTAAGCAAATCAAGGCTGTCAGAAGATATCCTCAAGTTATCCACGTCCTGAGGAAGCCCAACCCAACTGATGATGTAAAACAATCTGCCCAATGAATCCAACAGAGGAAGAGTGGAGCTAGCGGGACACGGTGATACTCGATGACCTCAGAACTGAGCCATGGCTGAGTTTATTTACCTGTATGGCAAGAGGAGACATGACCCATGGACAATCCTGCAGTTTCAGAAGAATGTCACACTGTACCGGGTCTTCCCTTAACACAGAGCCA
>NW_023215224.1:0-607 GCF_002007445.2 Ailuropoda melanoleuca
GGGGGTAATAATAGTACCTACCTCCTAGAACATGTATTACAGAATTCCATCCAACCTCAAGGAACAAAATATTAAAGTAATAGCTCTTGCCCCTTGAAGGTTCTCAGTCTGGAAAGGACACAAAAAACGTAAATCCTGAGGATGCCACTGGGTAAATGCCACAGCCCTGTGCACAAATGCCTCATCCCTGCATCTGTGTGCATCCCCCTGAAGCCACGAGCGCCAACACAGGAGGGCCGGGGTGCCGCAGATTTCCTATTAAACCTTAGCACCTGGCATTAATGTGGAGGAGAGAATACATAAATAATTAATCCTGCCTCTGACTCTCCCTGGTTGTGACCTTTCATGAAGAACGTCATACCTTTAGGCCTCAGTTTTTCATCAGTCAATATTTGACTCACGATGTCTTACCGGATAGTCACATATAGTTATAAAATACTATGCCATATATAACCACTAACATTACTACAGAAATATAAGCATGATCCAGATACCAGGCAACAAGTCATAATGTAGGCTTCTTGCGTTTTACAAGGTTTTCAGCAATTTACCTCATTTTATTCAAGTAGTCATCGCACGTTGTAATACGATTTTGGCTTATATACTA
>NW_023215225.1:0-1359 GCF_002007445.2 Ailuropoda melanoleuca
ACCTCTGCTTATTACTTCTAAACCACTGTGAGGGCCAGTGTAGACACAACCCATGGTATTCCAGAGCTAATAATGGGCAAGTTTGTGAGGCTGGAGGTTGCTTCTCTGTGGTAAGGATTGAGCTGGAGTAGAAAGAAGTCTCTGGGTCTTAGGACTCACTGATCAGGTCCAGGACTGGCAGGGTGGTCAGATCCAATGACTGTTTCCCAGGACTTTGGCCTGAGGGAATTTTGGGCCCTGGGCAGCATCTCTGCTCAGCTTTCTCAGATGAGCACCTCAGGGAAGAGGAGTAAATACGTGTGCTCACCTGTCATCGAGGAAGGTGTCTGGTTTCCAGTTTCATGTGCAGGTNGACTCACTGATCAGGTCCAGGACTGGCAGGGTGGTCAGATCCAATGACTGTTTCCCAGGACTTTGGCCTGAGGGAATTTTGGGCCCTGGGCAGCATCTCTGCTCAGCTTTCTCAGATGAGCACCTCAGGGAAGAGGAGTAAATACGTGTGCTCACCTGTCATCGAGGAAGGTGTCTGGTTTCCAGTTTCATGTGCAGGAGGATTCCTCATATGGCTCCCCTACCTGACGGTGCTCAGGGTGCAGTAGGTGGGTGGGCCCCCTTGTCCTAGGCATCCTGGCTGTGTAAGTGCCCTGAGGTGCCTTTTCCCCCAAGGCTTTGGACCAGGAAATTTGGGGGGGGTAAGGTGGTGAAGCCATCAGTTGATGCCTCAGTATCTTCCATGCTAAGATGAACTGGAGAGTATAATAACTGCTATGGAAATATAAGGCAGGAGACAGGACTGGGGGTGCTGAAGGGGAGGTGGGGGCGATGTTTGGTATTCACATATGGGTCAGGTGGTACTTCACTAGGAGGGTGATACTTGAGTCAAGGTCTATGGAAGGTCAGTGACATCGCATGAAGAGCATTCTAAACAGAAGAGAAAGCATGTGCAAAGTCTCCGGGGCAGGAGCATACCAGGTGCACCCATGAGCTGCAAGATGGCCCTGTGGCCACAGGTGACACCTTAGGACTTGACATCAGTGAGGTGACAGATTGTGACAGAAAACCATTGCACTGGGGTGCCTGAGTGGCACAGCGGTTAAGCTTCTGCCTTTGGCTCAGGGCGTGATCCCGGCGTTATGGGATCGAGGCCCATATCAGGCTCCTCTGCTACGAGCCTGCTTCTTCCCCTCCCACTCCCCCTGCTTGTGTTCCCTCTCTCACTGGCTGTCTCTATCTCTGTCAAATAAATAAATAAAATCTTAAAAAAAAAAGAAAGTCAGTGCAGGGCTGTGACCCCATGGGACCCTGTTTCACTGGGCCATCCTGGCTGCAGGGTTGAGAACAGATGAAAGAGGGTTGAGG
>NW_023215225.1:1365-1768 GCF_002007445.2 Ailuropoda melanoleuca
CAAGGGAGGTCAATGTTGACTCTTTTCCATGAACTTAGGCAAGAGATTGGCTCCAGTGTGGACCAGACAGGTGTTCTTGGAAGGAGTGGTGAGTCCTATTGTGGGTACGTCTTGAAGATGGAGCTCCCGAGATTTGCTGATGACTTAGATATCGGCGAGGGATTTCATCCCCTGAATACCCAGCTGTTGTGGGTTCTCCTGAGCGAGGGGAAGGGGAAGGTTTCTGGGGGTTGGTGTCGTCCATCTTTGGCATGCTGAGGAAGGTGCCTTTCCCGGTGGATCTGCTGATGTTTGTGTCTGGGTGAACCTGTCACATGTCCTCCCTCAGCAATGTTCAAGTACAAGTATTCCCCACTTTTTAAACGTTCATGGGAAGACACTTGGTTTTTTGGAAAGATCTCCG
>NW_023215226.1:0-714 GCF_002007445.2 Ailuropoda melanoleuca
AGGTGATTCTGAGACAAAAAAGTTGAACATCTCTAAGTCACAGTAATAAAACCAAGAAAACAAAAAATTGCTTCAAATATATTACTCTGTTGATAATTCTATTGTCTTAGGCATATGACTCTAACATGGAAAATTGACAGACAGAAATAATTGATATTACAACAGATTAAATCTAGGCTAGAAAATGTATTTACTTTTATTTCCCTGACTTCTTTCCCTATTCTACTTCTATTCCTCCTCCTTCACAGACAAGGAATAAAAACCTGGTGTCATAGCCCCTAGCCAACAAGTATAAAATGTTTTCTTACTGAGGAACAAGAGGATTATATGGTAACTCCGTGTGGATTTTCAGGATCTAACAAGGATGCTAGAGTGGCCAAAAGAAGAATTCAGGGAAGAGCTCAGTGTGATTTCCTCCCTTTACTTTTAAATACTGCCTGCTTCACATTTTTTTGCAGATCCAAATAGTGCTGTTTATATATTGGTGCCACCAGAGATGGTTAAGTTGATGTGCAAACTTTACTTCCAAACTAATTCTATAATTTAACAACTTAAATCAGCTGTTATTTTCATATTTGTTCATCAGTAAATTGCATACAAAGACATAGCTCATCTTACAGAAGTCTGTCTCCAAATGATAACCTTGCTCAGAAACCTATAAAGAATCACATGAAACACTTACTTAGAAGATTCTTTAAGAATAATCTCACTGTC
>NW_023215227.1:0-607 GCF_002007445.2 Ailuropoda melanoleuca
CCCTGGGCCAAAGACAGACGCTTAACGACTGAGCCAGCCAGGCGCCCCTAAATGAGATGTTCTGAGCCAAATCATCATATATTTTGGTATAAGAAACTTTCATGATTCAAAATGAGAAAAATAAAATTGCTTATTTTTGGTTGTCTCCCTATTTATTTTCTTATTTTTACTTTGTAAATATGTCTGTTTATATGTATACATGCATTCATATATTACATATGTATACATTTGTATTATATCTATTATACATATAACTATATATGTATATTCATATATAATTCATAATAAGTACATAATAATAAAGTTCCTATAAACATAAACATGGAATGTGATGGCATGAGAAAAACATTTAACAAATTCACTGAGATGCGACTGTGTTTATGGAAAAAGTAGTCAATGTTTTCTCAAAATAATAATAGCTATCCTTTTTAAGAGAAAAATATTATGATAGATTATCATATATAAGACTGCACTTCCTTAACTAAAAGAGAAATGTGAAAAATAAGACACATTTCATTTACAGGTATTCAGAAGACATAAAAAAAAGAAAAAACAGAACGATTGTGTGGGCTGTAGTTTAATAGGTATTTATTATATATTTTAAAGC
>NW_023215228.1:0-607 GCF_002007445.2 Ailuropoda melanoleuca
ATAACACTATGGCAAGATAAATATCCTGAACAATGTTTCACTATAATGCAGCCAGAAATTCTGGAAAAAATATAATAAACATTATTTTAAATATACAGTTAAGCCCAACCCCGCCCCAAGTAAGAAAAACACCAAAGGACACAAATCAAAGAGAAAAGTAAAAGCCAGAATAGTAAGCTAAAAGCTGTATCTCTACCAATATCAGAAATCAAATTTTACCGGATAATATAATTAATAAACTTTCAGAGTGTTGTGGGGGGGTGGGAGATGGGGTTGGTTGAATTAGACTTCTCTGTAACTCCCCTTTCCAGACCAGGGACAAACTCTAAAAGAAAATAAGCCAATAAATAAACATGACAAGCGTACTTATCTGGCTTGGCGTGTACTGTGGTGGAAACAAGTCTGTAAGAATTTACAAATACAAACTTGCGCTCACATAAAGGTTTCAATAATCCGATTTATACTATGTACCTTGCAAAAAAAATCATACAGGTATATTAACATAAAATAATCATGAGGTAAGGACATCTCCAAGGCACCTCTATTTAAAAATATTATCTTTCAAAATATGGCCCAAACGTGGTCCCGTATGATTCTCACAGAAAAA
>NW_023215229.1:0-607 GCF_002007445.2 Ailuropoda melanoleuca
TAATAATAATAATAATAATAATATAGCTAGTACTTACATAATGCTTTCTATGTTTTAGGTACTTTTCTCTTGGGAAGAGTATTTATTCTTTGTCGTCGTCTTCTTTTTCTTCTTCTACCTAGTACTTACACAATGTTTTCTATATCAGGCCTTTTTCTTAATACTTTATATCTATTTAATATAATCTTCATAATAATTCTACAAGCAGGTATGATCTGTATTTTGAAGATGAAGAAACCGAGGCATAAAGGGGTTTAGTAATCTGCCTGAGATCTCACTGCTAGTAAGAGATCAGGATTTGGACCCAGACAACCTTTCTCCCAAATCCCAGCTTTTATCCACCATGGTATGCTGCCTCTGAGACACCATTATCCTCAAGTTTTTCATTATTTCATTTACTGCCCATTTTTTTTATTATGTTCAGTTAGCCACTGTATAGTACATCATTAGTTTTTGATGTAGTATTCGATTCATTAGTTATGTATAACACCCAGTGAATATCACAGCACGTGCCCATTTTTTAATCCTGTTCTTGTCCTAATTCTTTCTACCTGTTGATTAAAACAAAGATTTCCTTGAAAGAGTTCTAGTATTTTTGTCATTCATT
>NW_023215230.1:0-607 GCF_002007445.2 Ailuropoda melanoleuca
TAAGGAATAAAGAGATAATTCTGACCATATTAAATGTAAAGGCTTCTGTATGGCAAAGATAAAACACACAGAAGTTAAGTGTTAGAATGAGAGAAGGTATTTACAACATGCATAATTGAAAAATGATTTATAACTCGAAAGTAAAAAAAATAAAATCCTAACAATTAATGAACAAAAGTAATCCTAAAGAAAAATGACCAAATTATATGATTAGGGAATCTGCAAAAAATCCTAATGGCGATACATATAAATGTCATAAATATATAGGGAAACGTAACTTAAAAGAATGAGCTACAACTGTCAAAATTAACCAATCAACCAAATTTTGGGGAACACATACAGATACTGAAAACTTTACATTTCTGATGGGAGTATAAATTGGGATAACGACCTGGGAAAGCGATTTTTAAATACCTAATAAAAACTGAATTATGTGTCTACTCCAACCCTTACCAGTTTCATTTCTAGTAATGCCCCAAAGGGACATGTAGAA
This sequence comes from Ailuropoda melanoleuca, assembly GCF_002007445.2. Lineage (NCBI taxonomy): Eukaryota > Metazoa > Chordata > Mammalia > Carnivora > Ursidae > Ailuropoda > Ailuropoda melanoleuca. The sequence goes on from NW_023215230.1 coordinate 494, forward strand.
GGGTGTTCATTATAGATTTTTATTTTTTTAGCAGAAAGTGGAATCGATGCAGCTATCCATCAGGCATGAGATGGATAAGCAAACTAATTTATTCACAAAATGGAATTCTAAATA
>NW_023215231.1:0-607 GCF_002007445.2 Ailuropoda melanoleuca
TCCCGCTCGCCATGCCTGGCATGGCCGGGGGCAGCAGGGCCCAGGTCTAAGCCTAGGTGAAATGCTTGAGGAGCAGCGAGTACTGGGACTATGAGGCTCACGTCCGAGCTGGGGTAATCAAGATGATTACCAACTGGTTTGAAAACTTGGTTGGGGAAAGTATAGTGAAGTATTTGAGGACATTAACATCACCAACAATGAGAGAGTGGTTGTAAAAATTCTCAAGCCAGTGAAGAAAAAGAAGATAGAAGGAGAGGTTAAGATTCTGGAGAACCTTCATGGTGGAACAAATATCATTAAGCTGATTGACACTGTGAAGGACCCTGTGTCAAAGACACCAGCTTTGGTATTTGAATATATCAATAATACAGATTTTAAGCAACTTTACCAGATCCTGACAGACTTCGATATCTGGTTTTATATGTATGAGCTACTTAAGGCTCTGGATTACTGCCACAGCAAGGGAATCATGCACAGGGATGTGAAACCTCACAATCTCATGATAGATCACCAACAGCAAAAGCCTGGACTGATAAACTGGGGTCTGGCAGAGTTCTACCATCCTGCTCAGGAGTACAATGTCCGTGTAGCCTCAAGGTACTTCAAG
>NW_023215232.1:0-607 GCF_002007445.2 Ailuropoda melanoleuca
TCCTTCCCATCTTCCCCCCCCCCCCGACTTTTTTTTCTTAAATTAAGGGGAAGACAGAGTTGGACCTGTTGCATGAATTTGATAGGTTTGCAGGGTGGCCAGGTAGAAATAGCCATGGTAACGACAGCCTGGAACTGGGAGGCAGGTCAAGACTGAAAGAGAGTTGTGGGGAGCCATCAGTGTGGTATGGAAGTGGATGAGGCTGTCCATGTTGAAGAAAATAAGACTGTGACATGATCCTGGGGACCTCTGATATTCTGGGTTTAAAAAGTATGGGTAAATGCCAAGACTTAAGATTAGGATGGGGATGAGAGTAGTTTCTGATTCTTTTCCCCCCTCACTCTTACATTCATCCTTTTCAAGTTCTATGAAATACTGCCTCCAATTATTTACCTCTGCTATACTAGCTTTGATTCTATATGTTTGATAAATCTTATGTTTTGCTTTCTTTCTCTCTTTTTGTAATTGAGATATAACATATAAAATTTACCTTTTTAAAGAATACAATTCAGTGGTTTTTTGTACATTCACAAAGTTGTGCAACCATCACTGCTGTAAAATTCCAGAACATTTTCTTTTTTTCTGTTTTGGTGCAAAATGGTGATTT
>NW_023215233.1:0-607 GCF_002007445.2 Ailuropoda melanoleuca
GAGCTGTCCCAAACCCAGGGAAGATGGCCAGACCTTCTTATTCCCACATCACTCTGTCTCTGGACCACCCCAGAAGGGGGATAACCTTGGGCAGAAGGCTTTCTGCAGCTAAAGCAATCTCTGTAGGGGCCAACTGTTGAAGTCTATCTGCTGATCATTTACCCAGCAGCTGGCCAACACGTCCTCACTGAAGGAGAAGCTGGATGGCACACCACAGGGGCTACCACACTGTGGGGAAGGAAACATTTTTTCTCTACCCTTCCAGATTCTTTTGGCTGCTCTATTAGTTAAATTGACATAAGACAGATTAACAGGAGAAAAACAAATTTAATTTCATACATACAGGAGCCTCACATAGACATGAGAGGTTCAAAGACAGGCAGTTGAGGCTTCTATGCCATCCTGAGTGAAGGACAAGGGGGTAGGGGTCTGTACTTCAAGGAGGAGGAAGACAATTCATAGGAAGATGGAAAGAGCAAATGTTTGGTAAACAAACGCTCCTCAGTGGAGTAAAGACAATGGGGCAGGAGAGGACTTTGCACAAACAGGCATGCATCACCCCAGCTCCCCACACCTGGCCCAGAGACTTCGTAGTTATCTCTGCTCA
>NW_023215234.1:0-607 GCF_002007445.2 Ailuropoda melanoleuca
TTTTTTAAAATTACAGAAATTTCAGGGAATCTTAGAGATGGGAAAGGCCTCAGAAGGCATCTTAACCAAGTGCACACTAACACAGCATCTCAGTCAGCTTCCGCTGGAATGCCATGCGGTAAAACTCACCTCCTCGTAAAACAACACACGCTTCTTTTATGAGTCAGTTTAGTTGTTCGCCTATTTATTTTTGTATGAAGTCAAAATATGCATATTGGTTTACTTCTGTTCATTAATACTAATATCTGGTATATAGCAGGCCCTTGATAAATATTTGTTGAATAATAAAACAATTAGTCCTACTAAAATTATTACAGTTTTTGTCCTTACAGTAGACCACAAATTATAACTAGAGTAACAGAATACATAAATACATAATGGTCCTGCTCAGGAAAAAAGTAAACTTACTTAAAGAATTAAATTATCAGTCAAAAGACTACATGAAAATGAAATGACATGTTTGAGGTGTTTCTTTGAAGTAACCCAGGGAAGTAGGAAGTGGAATGTAGATGTAACAAGATTGGCCATGTTTTGTTGACAGCTGAAACTGTGTGAAGTATGAGTGCAGTCCGTTCTATATTTCTAATTTTGTAGAATTTGAAAAATT
>NW_023215235.1:0-607 GCF_002007445.2 Ailuropoda melanoleuca
CACACAATTATAAATAGCAGGGAGTGTGCTGGAGATTCTTTCTCTCCCTCTCCCTCTGCTCCCTCTGGCCCCCACTTGCTCACTCACATGTGCTCTCTCTAAAAAAATAAATAAATTTGAAAAAAAATTAAATCTGGTTGACCTAAAGATGATCCCTACATTATTCCATAATTTGCACATAATTATAAATGGCAGTAGCTCTATCACTTATAATCACTCTCCAGGTGTTTTTTCTTTTCTCTTTCCTTTCTACTTGGTTTTTGAAATAAAAGAATATTGCATTTAAAGAGAATAATTTTCCTCATAACATCGACTCTTGCTTTTTCTTTGTAGATCCTTTGCAATCAAATAGTATCTTGACTTTTAACAGCTACAGAGGAGGTAAAAATTGGCATGCCAGAGTGTAAAGGTAAAGCAGTGTATTTTGCTTTAGTGTAAGGTAGAAAGCAGTCCATCCAGCCTTACCTGTGGACATTGTCAAGTTAGGGAAAAGCTCTTGGTTTGCAGAAAATTCTGGATTCTTAATTTCGCTGACTAATCCTGCTGTGTATATGAAGTGAGTCTTAGTCATCAACTTTACTGTGATGACCATGCCACCTATAAAGAT
>NW_023215236.1:0-607 GCF_002007445.2 Ailuropoda melanoleuca
AAAAAATAGACCTATCATATGACAAAAATGAAAGCCTAAAATCATGAATATTTGTATCAATGTCAATTTTAGTGGGTCAAATGGTTGTGTCAATCCGCTTTTACAAACTTCATTTTCTTACGATATTTGGTGCTTACCTAGATGCATTCTACCTCTCAGTTACTTGACCTTTAGTTTACCACAGGATATATTTTAATAGCATTTCTGTTAATTTCACCAGTGAGTTAAATTATTTTATGTGTAAATATCTGAGCATAATGATTGAAATGATTTTCATAATCTTGTATTAGCATAATTTTTTTTAAAGTAATTCTTCATTCAGAGTTAAGGCAGAAACCATGATTGTATTCTCTCTCCATGACTGAATCATCATGCAACTTCTTATAAGAACTTGTATTTTTGGTGCTTTAATTTGGTAGAATTGAAAAGAGTTTAATACTTGCCCTAAGCATATGCCTTCCATGGTTGTGTGGAGGAGGGTTATAACTCAAAATGCCACTATTTCAACCAAACACTGAATTTCTGGATCAGTGCTGCAGAAAGACACAATGAGGGCAAGGATTATATCTTCATTCACCATATATTTCTTTCACTCCCTATTTTGCCA
>NW_023215237.1:0-1558 GCF_002007445.2 Ailuropoda melanoleuca
TTGAATTACTTTTGGTAGGATTAGTGGGCTACCCAAAATCTTAGCAATAGGTCAAAATTTTAGCAGGTGAATTCTTTACCTCTTTAACTAATGTAATTTAGGTGGAGTGCAATGATAGTATTGCTAGCACAGTCCCTTTTCACTGCACATGAGGCCTCTACTATCATTTTCTGTCAATTTAATTTGTGTTTTGTTAAAAACTCTTCCAAGCACATGCTAACGCGCGTGCGCACACACACACACACACCCCTACACATGTCAAAGTTTAGGTTAGGGATTAGCTATTCCCAAGTATTTCATATATACCAAAGAATTTTGCCATAACCTAGACTTTTGCTGGCATATAGTTAACACGGAAGTTGCATAAAATAAAGGGTAGTTTGTAATAACATATAAAATGACATTTAATGGATGTCTGAATCTCAGTTCATGCCCAATTTCAACTGGAAATTCAGAGAGAAGTTTTTCCTAGAAAACCTTGGAAGAAATAAAGAAGAAAAGGCTGGAGATGGTATGAACATAAATTAGGATTTGTTGAACTTGATGATCTATATTTATTTTACTAATGGGGGCAGCACTTACTAATGGCACTTTGAAAGTAAACACATACTGTATTCCAGGCACTTTAATCAATTCTTCACATGCATTACCTCTTTTAATCCTCACAGCAACCTCACAAGGCATTATTATGATTATACACATTTTACAGTTGAGAATGTTGAGACAGAGCAGGTAAGTACCAGTCATTTACTGGCCTGGAAGTGCCATTCATGGCACAGTCACAGCCTGGAAATGCATTTGCATTCTTAAGAATAAATATTCAATAGAATGTAAATTTTACCTGTTGGTGTTGCACAAAGTGCACCCTACCAAGATGACAGATAGTAAGATAAAGGAACTGGAGCTGAATCTGTGTAACTGAAGTGTTGAGTCTGTGTTCTTAAGTATTTCACCCACCCATGCTAGGAAATAGTGCTGTTCTAGAAATCCAATTTTATTTTTTTCACTTAATTGTTTTTTATTCAAAATTGTATTGATCATATACAACCTATCAATGTCGGTATAAATCTAGTGTTGGTAAAAATTACCACAGTTTTTTTTTTCTTAGTACAACCACCGTGATTATTGCTAAAGGATGTCAGGGTCTGTCTATTCAAGCACCAGTCCACTAGATTTATTCTAGTAAATTATAGCTCTTCCTCCATACTATTTTGGGCATCAACTTCATGAAAAGAATTAAATATTGGAAAAAATTACTGATTATGTTTCCCAGATTTTAGAAAGCTTCTTACAAAACACTGTACAGATCCATAATTCATAGCTCATTGTACATGATTTTCATAATCAGTCATAATTTTGTGCAGCAGACTTTGGCCAGATACAGCAATATCTTTTAAAAATACTATTTCTTGGGGCACCTGGTGGCTTAGTCGGTTAAGTGATTTGAGTGTTAATATGAATGGATATTTGATTTGATTTCCACTCAGGTCATTATCTCAGGGTCATGAGATTGAGCCCTGCTTTGGGCTCCATGCTCACTTCCCTCTGCCCCCTCCCC
>NW_023215237.1:4815-12653 GCF_002007445.2 Ailuropoda melanoleuca
ATAGCCAAGAAATGGAAACAACTGAAGTGTCCATTGGTAGATGAATGGATAAAGAAAATAAAGAAGATATGCATATTATACATATACATAATGGAATATTAGGATGAATAAGGATGAGATCTTACCATCTGTGACAACACGGATAGACCTAGAAGGTATTATGCTAAGTGAAATAAGTCAGAGAGAGAAAGAAAAATACCATATGATTTCACTTATATGTGGAAACTTAAAAAAAAAGAATAAACAAAAACAGACTCCTAAATATGGAGAATAAATTGGTCATGGCCAGAGGGGAGGTGGTTGGGAGGGTGGCTGAAATAGATAAAGGATAGTACAAGGTACAAACTTCCAGTTGTATAATAAATAAGTCATGTAGATGAGAAGTATAGCATAGGGAATATAGTCTATAATATTGTAATAATGTTGTATGGTGACAGATGGAAACTATACGTATTGTGGTAAGCATTGAATGGAATTGTCCAATCAATATGTTGTATACCTGAAACTAATAGGACATTGTATACTGATTGTATTTCAATATTGTTTTTTAAGAAGGAGGAGGAGGCGGGAAGGGAGAAAAGAAAATCTCCATTCCACCAAACTCTATGCTCAGACTCATCATACTCTATTCAAGGGTAGCTGAATATTCAACAGACAAAGCAAACAAGCAAACAAATGAAATGAGGTCTTAGAAAAGGCAAGGACTGTCATGACAATTGAGAGTAAGAACTGAAGTTTGAAAATTTTTTTCTGAAAGAAAGAGGACATTCAGAACATCGATTTAGAACATCAGGTGCATGTTCTTGGCAAGATTTGGAAAAGATTGGCATCTATAGAAAAGAAACATGAACAAAGCAGAGACAAGGCTGAAAGTTGGTCACTCAACAAATATTTATTGTGATGTAGGAGATGTACAAAACTCCATTTCAAAAATTCCAGAATTATTTTTAAAAATAAGAATTTAAAGTATGTAACTGTTTTTAAAAAGCACAATTGAGGGGGCGCCTGGGTGGCACAGCAGTTAAGCGTCTGCCTTTGGCTCAGGGCGTGATCCCAGCGTTGTGGGATCTCTCGCTAGCTGTCTCTATCTATGTCAAATAAATAAATAAAAATCTTTAAAAAAAGCACAATTGATTGTATCAAAAGTCAGTTCTGAGGAATTGTAAATAGAACAGATGAAAATATAAAAGCAAGGGAAGAATATGGAAACTAAGAGTGGTTTTAACCTAAATAATGGGAAAGTAAAATAAAAAAATAAACAAAAATTCTCAACTAAACTAGAACAAATTAAAGAGAAACCATCTCTGTAGGAAAAGAAAAGGGGGGAAAAACACAAGTCTATGAAGGGTAACCATAATTCCTAAAAACAGAAACAAAGCTCACATACACTAATAATTTCCTCTCTTAATTTCCAGGCTTTTGAAGAAAATACATGCCCTAAAGGGACATTCCAACTGTATTGGTTTCTAATCTAGAAGTCTTAACTCAGCATCCCATTGCCTGTTCTCATGAACAAGTGCTTAGTCATGGCTTGCTTTCATTTTACAAAGAGAACAGAGGGCATAAGGACCTAAAAGATAAGATTGACTAGTCAGCAGCAGGGCTGAGATGACATGCCTGATTTAGAAGACCAGTTTAGAAATCTTTTCAAACATGCAATCCTTTCTTTCTTGTTTACTATAAATCTGTTCAGCAAGCACTTTTGCACACGGAATCTACTTCAATTCAGCTGATTTGTTTAAAATAAAAAGTTTAAATGAAGAAGCAGGAGAACAGCATTTAATAGGCAGTAGAGGAAGAAAAAAAGACTTAACTCTGCCCACCTCTGTTATTTTTTTATTCAGTGAGAGTTTTCCATACAGGCAGCCTGAGTGTTGTTTTTATGCTCAGAAAATTTCAAGTGACATGTCTAATTTGTTTTAGCCCATGGATCATAAGAACTATTGGTTGAAAAAATGTGCTTGGCAGTGTACTTACTTCTGATTAATAAAGTCCTTAGAGTATGCACCATAAGATTTCTGTTATTCAATTTGAAAGAATTACTTTTAAAGAAATATTTCCATACACTCCGCTCTGAACACCAGTGAATAATCTGAAACATTATACAAACTACAAACTGCCTACCACAGTTTCTTGTATGTAGTTAATGTTTAATAATCATGTATTTGATTTTCATTTTTATTTTAGTAGATGAAATGTTTGGTGACATACCCAATTCACTGTTTAAAAAGTGACATCTTTTGGGGGAAACCTAGGGGAAACTAAGAAGAGTCTTTGAGAGATACTTTCTCCATATTCTAAAAGGATGCCTTCAACTCATTCACTGTTTTCCAAAAGCAGTGAAATAATGGACCATATTTTTGCTCTCTTAAATGTGTGAATAGTAACACATTGTAACAACTGTTATTTAATTTATTTTTCATCTCTTCCATCTAATGAAAATCATGGAGCTCCCACATAAGTGACTTGCCATAAAGTTTGTCTTTGTGAAAGCAATAGATGTTAGAATCTTAGAGAAAAAAAAAGCACTTTTATCTCTGGTAAGAATGAGAAAAAACTGTCATTTGTTTCATGATTTTTTTTCATAAAAATTTCTGCTCTATTCAAAGCTTACTTTCTCATTCTAATAAAAGAGAATCAGCATGCATTGAACTGTATTAATAGCAATAGTAAGATATAAGGATAATTTGATATTTTTTCTATTTGGTTCCTACTCCCTTATTCTTTACTTTAGTTTTTTTCTTTGTTTTTTTTCTTCTTACAAAGAGGATTTTTGCTAAGTAAATAGAAAAGAGCAAGTGTTTAAAAATTATAGCCACTATTTCCACTGTATCGTGGTGGGTTTTTTTTTTTTTGAGTTTATCATAATACCTTGTTTTAATAATCCTGGACAACCAAAAACTTGAAAATAAAACATCTTTAAGAGTAAAGATGATACAAAAACTTCTTCCATGGTAACTTAATTTTTTAAAAGTAGAATTTAGAAGAATAGCTATAGCATGATCCCATTTTATAAAATAAAAACTGCCCCCCACATAAACAAACATGCATATGCATTCATTTGTATACATAGACATTTGGTTATGCATATATGATCTACATAATTATAGGACAAATTCCGTGAATCACTTTTTACCCTTAACTTAAAGCCAACATATTCACCCAGTTTTCCTCTTACCTGGTTCCTCACTTTTGTTTTCATTTGTTTGTTTCTCTACTCCTTCCAGTCCCCTAAACTTCAAGTTCAGCCAAAGATTCATTCTTAAATCTATTCTCATTTCATCTACAATCACTTCCTTGGTGACTTCATCCATTCTTTGTCTTTAAATATACCTATATGCCGATGACCCTTAGACTTATATTTGTATTCTGGATCTCTTCCCTGACTCCAAATTCATATCCAACTGCTTACTTAAATCTCCACTTAAATGATATATAATCATCTCTAAGTTCACATGTCTAAAATTGAACTTCTGGTTCTTAAATCATCCCAAACTTGTTCTAACAATTCCCTATCTCACTTTATGACAACTCTGTCTTTCTGGTTCCTTATGGTTAACAATTTGGGGGCATCCTTGAATCTATTCTTTGTTCCATACCCTACATTTAAACCATTCGCAAATCCTCCTGGCCTTACCTTCAAATCATACTGAAAATCCAGTCACGGTAGTCCCTTGTCATTATCTGTGATTTCCCTCCCCCACAGTTTCCCTGACCCCAGTCAACCACAGTTTGGAAGCAGATGGTTGTCTTGATGAACCATCAGAAGGTCAATAGTGGCCTAATGCTATGTCACAATGCCTGCGTCATTTACCCCACTTCATCTCATCATGGAGGCATTTTATCATCTCACATCATCACAAGAAGGCTGAGTACAGTACAATAAAATATTTAGAGAGAGAGAGAGACCACATTCATATAACTTTTATTGTAGTATATTGTCATGATTTTTCTATTTTATCACCAGTTATTGTTGTTAATCTTTTACTGTGCCCAATTTATAAATTAAACTTCATCACAGGTGTTTTACATATAGAAAAAAAAACCCAGTATATATAGGGTTCAGTACTGTCTGGGGTTTCAGGCATCCCTGGGGGTACTAGAATGCATCCCCCTGGGGATACAGGGGGAGTGGACTATTGTCCTAGGATTTCTAGGACTACACTAGTAAAAACCTATTTCTGAATTATGGCAAGTCTTTGTTTTCTTCCTGAGTCATGCTTTTCCCCTTCAGTCTGTTAAACACAGCCAGCATGACCCTTTAAAGCCAGATTGAGATCATTTAACTCTTTCTTAAAAAATACTCCAGTATTTTTTTCATCTGCCTCAGAGCAAAAATTGAAGTACTTACTATGACATATATTCTTGCCCCCTCCCCATACCCGCCTGGTAATAGCATCATTTCCTTTTTATCTTTACTCCCAATTCATTCACACGAATCTTCTGTCTTCAAACCTTCCAGTCATGCTCTCAGTTCAGAGCCTTTGCTCTGGTTATTCCTTCTGCCTGGAATGTTCTTTCCCAGAGGTTGGCATGGTTTGACTTTCAATTCTTCTGTAAAGTTTTCCCAGCCATCCAACCTAAAATTTCAGTAGGGACTCCCCTAACACTTCTTATCCCCATCCTAATGTGATTTTTCTCCTCACCACTTATCATTATATTGTTTTCACTTAATTTTTTATGTATGCTTTTCCAGTCAAAATATAAGCTTCATGAAGGAAGCTAATTTTTTTTTTTTTTTGTCTTATGGATTCTGGGTCCCTAACATAGTTCCTGGCACATGGTAGATGTTTGGTGAATAATAATTATTCTCTCCAGGCAATAGATTGGAAAAAGTGAAGGTAGAGACTTTTAGTTCTTTTTACCTAATTTTAAAGAACGAGATAAGATCATGGGTAAATTTTACTTTCCTTTCCATATAGGCTTCAAAAATAGTATAATGCAAAACTTCTTTGTGATAAAATTGGAAGTTTTAACAACATTTTTCTCACTGCTTGATAATTTCAAAATTTACGTTCTAAATACTTATTATACTTGTCAGATCATATTCTCATTGATCCTAAAATAGGAAGCATTGCTAATTGCTTCCATAGCTAAAACCAATGACTTATTATTATACCTCAGGACAACTTGGCAAATGTGATGATTTATTTATACCAGGCTAAGGAAGTTTCAGGCTGGCTTTCACATCAGGCCCCTCCATAAGTGGAGATCCCTTTAGAGGAGCAAGCATCAGAAGGCTGTATAGGAAGGAGCTCCAAAAAGAGCCATGGGATGGAAAAGCTAGGTGTACAATATTCAGAATTGTAGGTAAGTAAAATAAATACTTGAAGGAGGAAAATGATGACCATGGATAACAGGGCTTTGCTTGAATTGGAATTTCAGTGAAGGGTTTCTATATACAATTATGGGGATCTTAAAAAGCTATTTGGATCCCCAACTATGATAGAAGCTGGCAACTTACAGAAATCAAAATGTAAAGCAGTGACCAAGTCAGAAACCTAAATCTGAGTGACACTCTTAACAGTGGGGAGAGAGAAGACAGGCTCTGAAACAAGGCATTAAGGCTGTTGTCAGCAAAGGGGGATAAGCTTTCGCTCGTGCAGAAACCTAGTAGTCAGCACTGGGATGAACATCCCTACCCCGTGACTAGGGATCCAATGTAGTAATGCAGCAGTCACTTATGGGGCAGAGAACCTTGGGCTGCCTAGATTCTGAGGCAGAGACTGCACTGGTTCATTTATCCTGTCTCATGTCTACATTGCCCTGTGCCTTTGCAGGGTGGAAAGACACGGGATCAAAGAGAGCTAGTAGTGGTTTAACTTTTTTTTTAAGATTTTTTTCAGTGTCACAAATTATTGTCATTCATTCATTCATTCACTCATTCATTCAACCAATAGTTATTTGATCAATGTGTCAGGCACTGACAATAGAACAACAAAGAGACAGATTCAGTCCTTGACCTCATGGAATTTTGCTTTAGTTATAAATTTTTTCTTTAATGTATCATCCTATATGGGAGAAATGTTTAAAATATTCCTTTTAGTTTTTATGTCTTGCTTTATCTTGAAGCATTTTTACATTTCAGTCTGAAATGAAATGGTCATTAGAGAAATTTCACAGTGGACTAAGGAACTGCCAAATGGTCAGCGGGCTCTTTAGTTAATAAGTCAGGGATGATTCCCAACCCCAAATTGTCATAGATGCTCATATTTGGAAGAGATGCTAGATATTTTCTAGACCAACCTCCTTCTTTTATATATCTGCAGCCAAGGAAGATATAACGCATGCCAAAATTTGTGTAAAAAAATCAGCTCAGCTGAGATTAGATTGGAAATCTGATATCACAGATGAATGCATTTTCTTCCATGATTATACCCACTAAGCATCAAATTAAAGCCAAATTTTAGAGTGGATTTTATGTTTGCCAATCAGCACATACCTTGCCATCCCCTTCAAATTAGAGCATTCATGTTGTTTCTCTGGAAAAAAAAAAATGGCTTTCATTTATCTGTCTGTATTTCTCTTCCTTGTAACACATAAAAGGGATTGCTGGAAAAAGAAATAAAACAACTGAAAGCCATTAAAAATAATGAAAAAAGTTATGCTCTAAATTTCAGCCTGTTAAATCAAAGTCTGTAAGTTACTCTTTGAATATTAAAAAAAAAAATGTTGACACTGTAAAAAGGAGATTTCTTTTTTAATCAAAAGACTTTGGATAAAAAACAATTGGGTAAAAATATCAACTGTGTTCACAGGTGCATCCCTTATCTTTTCTTCTTTGTCTTTACTAGTTAGAAACATTTATATATAAGAATAAGTTTTGAGAAAAACTGGTATTGGAAAAGGGGAAGGGAGAGGCACACACCTGTTTGCTTAACTGGTCATTGGTATAGTCCTCTGTTGGTTTTTGGCCTTCCTGCTAATAACTAGCAACTTGCCATGGGTAGCTTTACACAGCAGCTGGACTAGCTCTTATTAGGATGCATGAGGGTTCTTCTGGTGTCACACTCCCCTGAGGTGGCCATCAGTCCCTCTCACTATCTCATCCACCTGCTTTTATCTCCTTTTCCTTCACATTTCCACCCAGGAGAAACCAGTTCAACCTGAAGCTCAAGGGTAGTCTGGAAGGTAAAGGAGGCACCAAAACTGTAAAATATGCATATTAATGCTTTGCATCTCTTTCGAGATTTATGTTTTATACAACACCTTGATTGGTTATTCTTCAAAATATTCCATTGCCCATCATTCTGTGGAGGGAGATCCTCAGTACTACAAAATTCTGCCTCTAACCACTGGAGCAGAGTTGTCTTTGAGACTTATGTGGGCCTCACCACAATCTAGTTTGAGCACTGAAGCCTAAGGCCTCCAAATCAGCAGAGGCTACTGTTGATTCCATCAGAGAGAAGTATCCTCAGTGGTAGTCAATTGTTAAAGTATTTATGCTGAGAACTCTTTAGGCTATCAGGAGAATTTCTCTGCAAACCTCTTTTAGGACTTTCAATGGACTGCTGTCCATGGGAATAAATTAATCACATTATCACCTAAATGTTTGGGTTTCAAACTGACTCTGCCTAGAACATCAAAACTGGCTTCTTCCCATTCTTTGCACTTTTATTCTCAACTACCAACCAAAATGCAAAGTCAGCTAGTCATCCACACTCTATTATGTGCAGACACTCTTCTATGTGGATACAGAGGGAACACAAGAGTACATGAAGCACACCTATCATACTAGTAAGCTGTAGTTAGTGTATTAAGGAATCTCAAATCTATGGAATAAAAATATGAGTGCTTTTCTCTTACCTGTTTTCTATGGAGTTCATTTTGTTTTGTTT
>NW_023215238.1:0-1407 GCF_002007445.2 Ailuropoda melanoleuca
GCATAAACGCTTGTGAGTGCTGGTGGTCAGCGTGGGAGGTCAGTGCCTGTAAGTCAGTGTTGGTAGTCAGTCCGGTAGTTAGTGCCGGAAGTCAGTGCCTGTAAGTCAGTGTTGGTACTCAGTGTTGGTAATCAGTGTCCGTAGTCAGTGCCGGTAGTCAGTGCCTGGTAAGTCAGTGTTGGTAGTCAGTGCCGGCAGCCAGTGCCTGGTAAGTCAGTGTTGGTAGTCAGTGCCGGCAGTCAGCGCTTGGAAGTCAATGCTGGAAGTCTGGCAGTGCTGCCGCTGTGTGTCTGGCCTGAAGAGGCACCCCATATTCACACCCACCTACAGGTAGTTGACTCCTGACTCCCCAGCTGGACTCCTCAGAAGGGCGCGGCCTGAGGATCTGAAAGCCAGGTGTTAATGGCCACAAGCTCTGTCTTCTGTGCACCAGCAGGAAAGCAGAGGCNCTGGCAGTCAGTGCCAGTAGTCAGTGCCAGAAGTCAGTGCCTGCTAAGTCAGTGTTGGTAGTCAGTGCCGGCAGCCAGTGCCTGGTAAGTCAGTGTTGGTAGTCAGTGCCGGCAGTCAGCGCTTGGAAGTCAATGCTGGAAGTCTGGCAGTGCTGCCGCTGTGTGTCTGGCCTGAAGAGGCACCCCACATTCACACCCACCTACAGGTAGTTGACTCCTGACTCCCCAGCTGGACTCCTCAGAAGGGCGCGGCCTGAGGATCTGAAAGCCAGGTGTTAATGGCCACAAGCTCTGTCTTCTGTGCACCAGCAGGAAAGCAGAGGCAGCTCAGGGATGGGAGCGGACCAGGAAGGGCAGCAGCAGAGGGGACTCATGGTCCCCCAGCCGTCCCCTTTCCCTGGTCCCTGAGTTCAACTTGAGGAGCCCGCCCTGCTGGAAACCGCACTACAGTATAAATGTGAGGGAACTCCCAGAACTCATAGATCTGCCTCCTGTAGCTGTAGGTTAGGCTTCATCTGAGGAAATCTCAAAGTACTTTATTCTATGATCCCGTGGCAGAAACTCTCCCTTGAGCCAGGACAGGGGAAACGGTGTTGGCGGCAGACAGGAAGATGAAGAGCCTAACTACGTCTCTAGNTCCCTGAGTTCAACTTGAGGAGCCCGCCCTGCTGGAAACCGCACTACAGTATAAATGTGAGGGAACTCCCAGAACTCATAGATCTGCCTCCTGTAGCTGTAGGTTAGGCTTCATCTGAGGAAATCTCAAAGTACTTTATTCTATGATCCCGTGGCAGAAACTCTCCCTTGAGCCAGGACAGGGGAAACGGTGTTGGCGGCAGACAGGAAGATGAAGAGTCTAACTACGTCTCTAGGAAACAGGGCCAGAGCGGGGGTCTTACCTGGGAGGGGCACCCCTAAGGATGCCTGGCACTTACTTTATGGGGGCGACCGGGTTCCC
>NW_023215239.1:0-607 GCF_002007445.2 Ailuropoda melanoleuca
AAGGAGTGAAGATGGGGCTGGGAAAGCGAGGAGGAGGTAAGAATAGAAAGGAAGAAAGATGGGGAAGAGGAGACAGGAGTGGTCCCCTTGCATCCAAACCCTCTTCAGAGGCAATGTGACGGCTAAGGGTTAACTCTTACTCTGTCAGAAGCCATTCTCTTGGGCTGTCCTAGAATGCAGGGAGAGTGGCCCCTTGGTAATTGCCCTGGGCAGAGTGAGAGGACTCATGCACAAAGAGCAGACAGGAGCTCCCTTACCCCAGCCTCCTTTAAATTAGTCACCATCAGTCACCCTGCAGCCCGGACTCTGGAGCCCCTTCCAGGGAGGCCTGCCTGTTGCTGAGGGGAAGAGGGAAGAATCTGACCTCTGTTGAAGAGAACTAATGTAGGGCAGACTGAAAAGAAACAAGACAAAGCTTACCCTCAAAGCCGAACTTGATTAAGCATCCAGGTAACACAGCTCTGAACTGTGTCTGATTCAGCATTTGGTTTTGGAAAATTGCTCTCTGGCTCACCCAGTCCCCAGATGGAGTGCATGCTGAGACTGGATTTTATTTATTTATTTTTTAAAGATTTTATTTATTCATTTGAGAGAGAGGGCAGGAGAC
>NW_023215240.1:0-607 GCF_002007445.2 Ailuropoda melanoleuca
GGATCCAGGCTCATAAGGATTTGGGGGTCACTGCCCCCTTCCAACCTGGCCCCAACACCAGGGACCGCCAGAGGGAGGGGCCCCTGGCAGGAAGACTCGGCTGGCGGTCCCTTTGGCTCTGGTGACCCAGTGTTCTCCCCCACAACAATAGTGATCGCTGTGTCACAGCTGATTAGGTGTCTGAAGCCCCCGACGCTGGGCCGGGGATCTTGAGAACTCTGGTCCTCAGCCATTTCCAGCATAGGCCTGGCACATCCGCGCCGGTGGGAGGATATCAGTGGAGCATTATCAGCAAGAGCTAACATTCAAGGAGCACTTCCTAAGCATCCAGCACCGTCTAGAGGCATGACGTGGATTCACGCATTTCAACCCATTTTATAATTGGGAAGACTGGGGCCCAGAGAGGTTAAGACACTTGCCTAGGATCACACAGCAAGTCTCCAAAGCTCACTTTACTTGCGTCCCCGGTCACTCTGTGGTTCTGGTGAGGACTGGGCGCCCCAGCCTGCGCCCGACCTGAGCCCCCGAAGTCCCACCCCCACCCCCGGTCCCGCCCCGCAGGGAAGGTGGAGCGGCAGGGCGCAGGAACTCACCAGCACACGGTCTC
>NW_023215241.1:0-607 GCF_002007445.2 Ailuropoda melanoleuca
ATGAAGTCTGATTTTCTTCTCCTTAGGACGGATGGCTTGATCTACTCAAGTCTTTGCATGTTCAAACTTAGTGGAGACACATTTTCCAAATTAACGAACATCTATTGAATGGCTAAATGAATGACCGATGGAAGAGAATAGAATGAATAGGTGGTGTGGAAGGACAGGTGATTAGGTGACTACAGCTGATGCAGAGTGTGGAGATCATTAACACCTGAGAGGAGAGGGTGCTTTGACATGGTGAACGGTGGTGTGCCCCGGGTGCTTTCAAAGTCTATTGCAAACTCTAATCCTCCTGGGGGAAAATTCGCCCTCCTGTAGATGGAGATCTTTGCCAGCATCTTCCCAGGCGTGCAACACTCTCCCAAGGGCAAAGAAGCCCGAAGGTGAAAAGCCCCACTTGGGTCTTTGTCTGCACTTACATCCCCCAGCGGCCCCAGATGGTGGAGAGTCTTTTAAAATTGTAGGATTAGTGATTTGGGGCGAATCATGATTCCCAAGGCATTCAATTTCATCCTCGACCAAATCTACCCACTCTGTCATATTTTTCACCAGCACCAAACAATCTGGCAATGGTAACAGCCCACATGTTTCTCTGTCCGACCCC
>NW_023215242.1:0-607 GCF_002007445.2 Ailuropoda melanoleuca
GCTCAGTGAGGAAAGCCTGTGACTCTTGCCCTCTGGGTTGTGAGTTCAAGTCTTGTTTTGGGTGTAGAGCTTACCTAAAAAAATTAAAATGTGTCTAATTGCGAGTTCCCCTATTCGGCTCACAGGCAGCCCATCCAGGCTTCCCGGCCACACCCTCTCTTGCCCCTTTCTGGCTCCATCCAGCCCAATCGGGCAGACGGGTAATTCTCCTCTTGCCTTTTTTGGGTTCTATCTCCTTTGGGACTGTGTTGGGACTGCTCTGACCTTCTTGTGTATGTGACAGTCACCTGGCTACTTCCCTCCTCAGGGCCAGCCTCTCCCCCAACCTCTGCCTCACCGTCCTCTCCGGCCTCCCCAGGACTGGGCCCCAGCACCATGGCCACCTGCCCCCCATTTTCAAGCTTCCCAACTCTGTGGCTTGAGATGCAGCTCTCAACCCGATTATCTCAGAAAGTATTGCAAACAGAGTGGGCACATGAAATGTTTTGGCTTTTTAAGGTATTTTTAGTGAACAACTCCGAGTTATAAAGTTGCCTTTCAAATCGAGAGCTTTTTAATGAAACAGATAAATACATAAATAAATAAATATACTTACATATATACACAC
>NW_023215243.1:0-608 GCF_002007445.2 Ailuropoda melanoleuca
AAAAAAAAAAACCCTTGTTAGGAGATAAAGTAATTACAAATATAATTCAATACAAATATTTAAGTATTATTAAAAATATTTACCTTCCAGTCTGAGGATCAAATCCAAAATAAAGGTCTCTACAGTGGTCACAACTTTGCCCAGCAATGGAAGAGTCTTGGCAAATGCACTGACCAGTTAGGCTATCACAGATGTGATGAACTGCACCTGTTACATGGCATGAACATGGCAGGCAGCCAGGGGCATTGCCTGGAGAAATATAAAAACCTGGAAATAAAGAAATGAAAAGTTTTTATATATACTTCCCATCCAGTCTTTTCTTTAAAAGATAGTGTTTTGATTACACCAAAACCCAGGACGCTATCATGGCACTTCCCAATGCCCAATACATATGTGTTATAGCTGTTCTTAGCTAGTGTGTCAGTTACAACCAAAAAAGGGCTGAGTAAATAATTTACATTGTACCTGGGTGTCTCCCAGACAACTAAAATTCAGTGCATAAAACCTACTTCATGATCTTTCCACTAAAAACCAGTCCTCCTCTAATATCTCCATTCCAGCAAATAGGACCACTGTTTATTCAACTGCTCAACCCAGAACCCTGTGAC
>NW_023215245.1:0-608 GCF_002007445.2 Ailuropoda melanoleuca
AAAAAAAAGAAATCTGGTGGGAGCAGTAATGCTTGTGCTTAGTAAATACAAAGACATACAGACGTACGGACAGACGGCCTCGATAGTACAAAAGGATCTACAGGGAACAGCTCAGCTTTTCTCCTGGTGTGTCTATTCCAAGTTTATGTTTACTCCCTTCCAGGAATACTCTCTCCATACACAAGCATGCTGCAGAGGAGCAGCGGGGAGAGGGGGTCCTGGGTAGGGGTCAAGTGCATGCTTGGTTCACGCCCCAGCTCTGCAGCTCATTTGCTGGCTCTGTGAGCTTTCTGCAAGGAGCATCTGGCCGCGGGCAGCAAGACCGTCAGTCCGCAAAGGTAGCAGGGACTCAATATCCGTATCATTCTGCAACCCAACCCCTGAGCGGCAGGAGCCGGAGCATTCCCTGGGACATGGAACTCTCAGGGTTGAAAAAAATATATTTTAAAGATTATTATTCAGATATAATTCACATAACATAAACTTCATCAAATCAAAGTGTATAATTTGGTAGCTTTAGTATATTTAAAGTGTGTTGGGGCGCCTGGGTGGCTCAGTCGTTAAGCGTCTGCCTTCGGCTCAGGGCGTGATCCCGGTGCTCTGGGATC
>NW_023215246.1:0-608 GCF_002007445.2 Ailuropoda melanoleuca
GCAGAGAGCACAGGGAGAGGAAGAATCTCAAGCAGACTCCCTACTGAGCACAGAGCCCAACACAGGGCTAGCTTTCATGACCCCGAGATACCTAGATCATGATCTGAGCCAAAATTCACTGAACTGACTAAGCCACCCAGGCACCCAGAGACTACACTTAAGAATGTCATATTCAAACTTGAGAAAATCAAAGGTAAAAAAATCTTGAAAGAAGTCTTAGAAAAAAAAAAAGCACCTTACATAAAAGGAGCAAAGATAAGAATTACATCTGGAAAAAGAAAAAAAGAATTACATGTGACTTCTCAGAAACCATACAAGAAAGAGGAGAATGGAGTGGAATAAAGGGTTGAGAGGAAAAAAATACCAAACTAGAATTCTGTATCCTGAGAAATTATCATTCAAAAGTGAAGGAGAAATAGACTCTCTCAGATAAACAAAAACTGAGGGAATTTTTTGCCATTAGACCTACCTTGCAAGAAATGTTAAAAGTTCTTCAGAGAGAAGGAAAATAATAAAGCAGAATAGAAACTTGGATCTACATAAACAATAGATGCACATAAAGGAATAAGTGAAGGAAAAATAAAAACATATTTTTCTTATTTTAACAT
>NW_023215248.1:0-3285 GCF_002007445.2 Ailuropoda melanoleuca
TCTATCATCCAAATATAGGTATGGCCATCTCTTACCTGGACTACATCAGCAGCTCCTCACCAGGCTCTCTGCTTCCCCTCCTCCTCTTACAGTTCATTCCCCAGCAGTCAGAAGAAGCCTGTTAGGACAAAAGTGTGGTCATGACACTCTTCCTCAAAAATCGCCTGGGTGGCTCAGTCGATCAAGCGTCTGCCTTTGGTTCAGGTCGTGATCTCAGGGTCCTGGGATCGAGTCCCACATCAGGCTCCCTGCTCAGCAGGGAGTCTGCTTCCCCCCCTCCCTCTAGCCCTCTACCCCACCACTCATGCTCTCTCTCTCTTTCAAATGAATAAATTTTAAAAAACTCTTATGTAAAGGCTCCCCTCCTGTCACCTTCCTCTCACCAAGCTTACAAGACCCTAAATGATCTATTGATTGACTGATCAGTTGAGTCTCTGGCTGCCTTCCACACCTCAGCTGACCTTCCTGACCTCAACCACTTGGCTGCCTCCCCAGCCCCCATCCCTTGCTCCTGCCACACCAACCTCCGTACTATTACTCCATCTCACCACACATGCTCCTACCTAGGAACCTTGGCATTCTCTATCCCCTTTACTTGAAATCTCTTTTTCTAGATATTACCAGGACTCAATTCCTCGCTCTCTTTCAGTCTCTGCCTGTGTTTTGATGTCCCTCTTTGTGACTTTGTCCATCTTTCAATTGTTTCCAAGCTCAGGTGAGGGAGAGGTAAGGGTGTATTGTCTGGCCCCCTCAAACTCTGAGAACATCGTATAGTTTATGTTGCTATTGTAAATGGAAGCCTTTGAAAAGTTATGCTTCCCGAATGTACAGGAATCTAACTGGTTTTGATATTTTGATCTTGTACTCAGGGAGGTTGGTGAGCGCTCACTTTAGTTCTAGTAGTAAATTTGTAGATGCTCTCCAAATGCCTGTCGTTTCAATCATGTCATCTGATGCCAGTTTTGTTTTTTTTCTTTTCAAATCCTTTTATCATTTAGTTCTCTTTTTGTCTTACTGGGTAGGACCTCTACAACAATACTGAATAGAAGCAGTGATAGTTTGCCTCCTTGTCTTATTCCTAACTTTAAAGGGCATTCTTTGAAAATTTTCCATTAAACGTCATGTTTACAGCAGGACTCGGCCAGACATCCTTTATCAGAATAGAGAGGCTCCCTTTTATTGTATTTTGCAGAGAAAGACTTTTTATCATAAATGCATATTGAAGAATAATGAAGACAGTCTTGCCCTATCAGATATTGATACATTACAGAGTTGCAATAAAGAGCGTACTGCTAGCACTGGGATAGATAGAACAATGGCGGATTAACAGAGTCTAGAAGTAGATGCAAATGTATATAAGAAGTTGGCTGATTTATTCTGGTTTGCTTTGTCTCGTTTTGTTATATTTTCCTTTTACTCTGTTAAAAGTCCATCTTGACTACTGTTATGGATTCTCTTTCCAGTCACTGGGGCCATGTTTTCTTGTACCCTACTGAAGAAACAATTTTCATTTGAGTTCTCCAAAAGGTTATCTTCAGGGGTGCCTGGGTGGCGCAGTCATTAAGCGTCTGCCTTCGGCTCAGGGCGTGATCCCAGAGTCTCTATGAGCCACCTGAGAGGCTCAAAGCCTAGAATTTCAGCCTGTCTATTAAGCTTGGCTGTGCAGTGCAAATGGCTGAAGAATCACACTTACCAACCACAACAACAAAATTTTTTGAAAGGGTTTTCAATGACAGTTGCAGAAAACTGAAGATACTTGAAACAGATTTTTTAAGCTACTATTCCATCCAAAATAATTGAAAGGCTATTATATTTTCTGACTAAAGACAAGTTAAAATAAAATAAGATAAAGAGTTGAAAATGAGATANTGTACAAACAGATTTTTTAAGCTACTATTCCATCCAAAATAATTGAAAGGCTATTATATTTTCTGACTAAAGACAAGTTAAAATAAAATAAGATAAAGAGTTGAAAATGAGATAAACTCCTGCCAAATATTTGACCAGCCTATAAAGGAATGTCTTGTTTCCTTCCCACATATTTTTTAAAGAGGAATGCTCAGGGCCAGATAGACCAGGGGTACACTCAGCTCAAGAGTCTTGGGCAGGGGGCGCCTGGGTGGCACAGCGGTTAAGCGTCTGCCTCCGGCTCAGGGCGTGATCCCGGCGTTGCGGGATCGAGCCCCACATCAGGCTCCTCTGCTATGAGCCTGCTTCTTCCTCTCCCTCTCCCCCTGCTTGTGTTCCCTCTCTCGCTGGNGTTTCCTTCCCACATATTTTTTAAAGAGGAATGCTCAGGGCCAGATAGAC
Source organism: Ailuropoda melanoleuca (assembly GCF_002007445.2). Lineage (NCBI taxonomy): Eukaryota > Metazoa > Chordata > Mammalia > Carnivora > Ursidae > Ailuropoda > Ailuropoda melanoleuca. Next base: position 2,311 of record NW_023215248.1, read on the forward strand.
CAGGGGTACACTCAGCTGAAGAGTCTTGGGCAGGCACAAACACCATGCATGTTGGGGTATCAGCAGCAGGCTAATCCACAATGGGCAAAATGATCTACAAAAAACCACCCCAGACATAGGATTGATCCCCAACGGGAAGGATTGATCTGACCTTGTACTATGCTAGTATCAAAGGTAGTCCAATTCAGTTGGACTGAATTCAGAGAATAACAATGGAATCATGGTGGTATTCTGATTGCTACTGGTATATCTGGTTAAGAACAAAATCTCAGCCAGTTCTTGGGGGACATAATTTCTGGGAACAATGATGGTCGAGGGTAGGCAGAGAAGTACCAGAAACCTGGTCAACTGAGTTGAAGTTCATGGAAGCCTCTGGTCCTTGTGCAAATAAGAAAACCAAGAAGTCAGCTCAGTGAACACAGCAAGATTAGGAGAAGGTTTGCGCTCACCCAGAGTGCCCATATATAGCTTTTCTTGCAAAAAATTCATTCCATATCTAAGCAGCAGATGGACAAAGCTACTGAATATGGCTGCCTTACTGGGTTTAATTAGGGAATTCAGCAAAGCTTTAGCCTACTAGGAAAAAGGTCCTCACTGTTTATAGTTGAGTGGGATCAAACCATTCTGGCTGTAATGGGGTTTAATCTTCTCAGGCCTGAAAAAGTGTTGGAAAAGGACAGGACTCCTACTCTAATGAGTGAAGAACACACAGATGAAGTACTACGGATAATCCAAAGGAACAATAGGGCTGCATTATTGCAGGCCACAGCGTGGTTTATCCAGCTCACTAGACTTGAATAGAACACCACACAGTCTATACCAAGGCCAAAGTATTTCAAATGATCATCAATGACCTGGAAAAGGATGCTCTGGTTTCCCTGCTAATGGCCTGACACATGGGCCATTCTTTTAACTTCTTGGAGTCATCTTCCCATAAAACAGATTTTATTTGCCTCCTAATAACTACATCAATAT
>NW_023215250.1:0-546 GCF_002007445.2 Ailuropoda melanoleuca
GGACATCTGGTCTACTCACATCGAGTGTGCGCTAGCTCTTTCTCTCTCTCTCTCTCTCTCTCTCTCTCTCTCTCTCTTTGGGAATCCCTTGCAGCATTCTGGGCTTTTTCACTCAAAGAGTAATGGTAGACAACACACACTCAGGCCAGGCACTGTGCTAACGGCAGTATCTTGTTTCATCTCATAACAGCCCTATGAAGTGGATGCCACTGTTATCTCCATTCTATAGATGAGGAAATAGGCACAGAGAGGTTAATTAACTAGCGCAAGGTCGCCTAGCTGGTGAGTGGTAGAGTTGGGATATGACCTAGGTAGCCTGGAACCAGAGTCTTCTCGTAAAGAGGGAAGTCATCTGTCCCTGTCTCAGCTCAGCCTCCGGAACCCACTGCACAAGGGNCCGTGAGGGTGGCCCAAACCAACAGACCACGGGACACCGGGAGGAGAGGGGGCAGTGTGGGAAAGACCCACTCCTCATACACACAGCTGCACGTGGGGGAATGGAACATAAACGGGGAGGGGGGAGGCTCGCCCATCGCCAGCCAGGAT
>NW_023215251.1:0-297 GCF_002007445.2 Ailuropoda melanoleuca
CGAGGGGGGATGGGGATGGGCACCCTGTGAGCCGGTATTTCTGGGCTTTTGTTCTCTGGCGGCTTTCCCTGTTGGTTTGCTATGCCTCTTCTGAGAGAGCAGCAGCGGCTGAAATTCAGCCTCTGTCTCAGAACAGATGGATCGCGGATCGTTCTCCACTGATGTTCTGGCCACTTTAACTCTGTTTCTGTTGGTGCTGCTCAACCCTGCAGCATCCCGGGCTGTGCGCCCCACACCCGGCGTCCCAGCCCTCACTTCCAGGGCCGGCACGTCTCTGTCCTTTGTGTTTCCAACCCC
>NW_023215251.1:577-703 GCF_002007445.2 Ailuropoda melanoleuca
GCTCCCCGGTGCAGGTGGCCCGCCAGCTGCACTGCGCGCGCGCTCCTGGAGCTCATGTTCTAAGTCTGCTGTCTCGCGGGTGCCGTCCGCGAGTCCGCCTGTTCCCCCGTGCAGGTGGCCCGCCAA
>NW_023215252.1:0-608 GCF_002007445.2 Ailuropoda melanoleuca
CCCATGAACCGCCCTTTGAATAGAAAGACATTAAAACCCATCAAGTGCCTTAGAGTGGCTTCGTAGGGAAGATGTGAAGGGCAGGCAGGTTTCCTGGAGGCACTAGGAGATAGAATGAAAATCTGCCCATGCTGAGGGAAAAATGTAAACTGAGAAGATGGCAATCCACACCTTAATCCTATAAGGCTTGACTCACTTCTCCTCTCCTCCCCAAAGAGGTCCTGACACAATCACACCGCTGCTCTTCTTCCTAACCCCCTCAATACCCCTCCTCTAAAGTACACTCAGAATGATCTTTCTAAAATACAAACCTGACTTTGCCACTCCCCGGGCGTAAAGCCCGTTAGGGTCTCTCCATCACTGGCTCCATGCATTCTAGACTTGAAGGCCCTTCCCACAGGGGCCCCGCCCAGTTCTGTCCCCTCCCCTCCCACCGCTGCTAGCACGCACAACCTGTGTTCCCGTGGGCTTCACCACAAGCTTTCTTAGCTCTGCTTTTCACAGGCTGCTGCCTTTGCCTGGGAAGCTCTGTCCCCATTGTCTATTAGGCAAAGTGTACTCATCCTTCAAGGTAACTAACTTCCCTCTTCCTGAGGCCTGCTTTGACC
>NW_023215253.1:0-608 GCF_002007445.2 Ailuropoda melanoleuca
TAATATAACTTGAAGTCCAGAATTGTGATGCCTCCAGCTTTGCTTTTCTTTTTCAAGATTGCTTTGGCTATCTGGGGTATTTTGTGGTTCCATATAAATTTTAGGATTGTTTGTTCTAGCTCTGTGAAAGATGCTGTTGGTATTTTGTACGGATTGCCGTCAATGTGTAAACTGCTTTGGGTAATATAGACATTTTAACAATATTTGTTCTTCCAATTCACGAGCATGGGCTGTGTTTCCATTTCTTTGTGTCATCTTCAATTTCTTTCATCAGTGTTTCATAGTTTTCAGAGTACAGATCTTTTACCTCTTTGGTTAGGTTTATTCCTAGGTATCTTATGGGTTTTGGTGCAATTATAAATGGGGCAGATTCCTTGATTTCTCTTTCTGCTGCTTCATTATTGGCATATAGAAATGCAACAAATTTCTGTACATTGATTTTGTATCCTGCAACTTTACTGAATTCATTTATCAGTTCTAGCAATTTTTTGGTGGAGTCTTTCAGGTTTTCTATATATAGTATCATGTCATCTGCGAATAGTGAAAGTTAGACTTCTTCCTTGCTGATTTGGATGCCTTTTATTTCTTTTTGTTGTCTGATTGCTGTG
>NW_023215254.1:0-608 GCF_002007445.2 Ailuropoda melanoleuca
AAAAAAAAAAGAACAGATATTAAATAAGTGGAAGAATATATCTTTTTAATGGATTGGAATATTTAAGAGCATAGAAAAGTCACTTCTCATTTATTTAAAAAAAATTTTTTTAAAGATTTTACATTTAAGTAATCTTGACACCCAACAAGGAGCTTGAACTCACAACCCTGAGATCAAGAGCCACATGCTCTACTGACTGAGCCAGCCAGGTGCCCCTCCCCAAATTTATTTTTAGGTTAAAACCCAGTTAAAATTTCAGCAAATTTTTTCCCTGAAAATTTTCAAGATAGTTTTAGAATCAGGTTGAAAATTCAAATGGCCACAAATAACCAAAAAAAAAATGTAGAATCAAGTTGGAGGATTTACCCTATGATAAAAACAAGTTTATTATAAAGCTACAGTAATTAAGGCAATGTAATTTTTTATGACAACAGACAATTGACCAATGGGTCAGAAAAAAGAGTCTAGAAATCAGCCTACACATATAAATCAAAAATTGATTTATGGCAATACAGGAGAAAAATGATGAAAGAATGGTCTCTTAATAAAATTGGATATCCACATAGAAAAACAATAAATTTGGGCTCCTATTTCATAAAATACACAGA
>NW_023215255.1:0-608 GCF_002007445.2 Ailuropoda melanoleuca
AACAGCATACCTGTGTATCGGCGGGTCCCCGTAAACAGCATACCTGTGTATCGGCGGGTCCCCGTAAACAGTATACCCGTGTATCGGTGGGTCCCTGTAAATAGCTCCTTGTATATAACTAACTGCAGAATAGCTTATATCTGTTTGTTGAGCTTAAAACATGAGTGTTTGGTGCCCTGACTCCAGGTGGTAAGAGTTTGCATTTCCACAGAAGACGGAGGAAGTCTTCAGCTGATTGCTTTCTCTTTGGTGACAGGCTTTCCCAAAATTTGGGGCTGCAACTATTTCTTGTTACTTGATATTTCAAAACAAGTGCACTCCATTGTTAAAACTATTTTTGTCTCCATTTCTTCCCAGCAGTATTTGGTTTGCTCTGTACGCTTTCCAGGGCTGATTGAAGTGGGATTTCATATCCAGCATGGCCACTGCCCACCAGTTTTCACGCTGATGCGGGGTCCAGTCCATGGGGTGACCACAGAGTTCCTGACCGTGAGCGGGTAGGGAAGTCACGCACCACCGTCCTGCGTTTGCATCAGCTCTTGGGCCCTCATGGTCCTGGGCTCTGTGGATGTTTGCTGGGACTTCAGGGGCTGGGCCACTTGCAGAGT
>NW_023215256.1:0-608 GCF_002007445.2 Ailuropoda melanoleuca
TTTTTGGATTCTTACCTTGAATAAGAAGTTTGCTTTTGACTGACAATAAGTGACAGTGAAATTTTATTTTAAATTTTCTATTAGGTCTAGAAAGTCATATTTTATGTACACAACATGATACAGAAGAAATGGTGGGTAAGTCAGCCAGCAACTCCAGGCCATCAGTCTTTGACTTAAGATGATGGTTTTTCTCAAAGCAAAAAGGCCAATTTTGATCTCATGTATTGGGTTGTTCGTGCTGACTGAGTTTCAACCAAATTTTGAATTTCAAGCAAAAATTTAGGTTTATAATTATAAAATGTAGCAGCAGAAGATGACCGGTGATTTGTATATAATCACACATTTCCCAAGAGATAAAGAGAAAGAACGAGAAAGGAGGGAATCTGATAAACTATAAAAACGCTTTGAGGAAGTAGAAACGTTCATAGCAACTCAAGCCAAAACAAAAAACATAGACGCCAAACTTTCTTATTCAGCATTGATTTTCTACAGCAGTCATGCCTTCATCATGCATCAGTTTACTTCTTCAAAACAAGAGTCGCTAATATATCCATTCTTCTTTCAATAGCCTACAGACAATTTTGCAATTGTTCCAGTTCAAAAAAAAA
>NW_023215257.1:0-608 GCF_002007445.2 Ailuropoda melanoleuca
AATATCCATTTCCAATATATCTTGTGAATTTTTGTCTGTATAAATCTGAAAATTCAAGTAGTTCTTTGGAGGTAAAACATTCTCCATCATGGCTCACACATTGTTTCTCATCTTAATGAGCCTGCTATGACTTGAGTCTAGTTATAGGTTGAGAAGCAAAGAGAAGTAGTAGGGCTGGGTCCTGAGAAGAATCAGCATTATCTTGTGAGGCAGCTGTCTTGGGAGGCCATTATAGTTTCTTTAGACAATGCAGGGTTAAACTTCTCAAATGGGATATAGCTGCTTGTACTAGGGATGGAGAGGCTGATTTTACTAGGGGTAGAGATGCTGTTTCTTCTGGCAAAGAATCATCAAAATTTAGGGTCTCATTGTCCCATTTCATCAGGACCTTCTCATAAGTCCCCATTCCAACTTTTAGAATCCCATTCTTTCCCCACCATTGCTCTCACTTTATAGAGTAGACACTCTGTAAAGCTGTGAATTCAATTTGCATTATAATTCTGCCACTAACTAGATGAGATTCTAGATTTGGTTTTCATCAGATATTAGCCCTGTGGCTACAGGAGATAAAGGGCTCTTTCTTTTTTGTTTTTTTGTGTTTTTTTTTT
>NW_023215258.1:0-608 GCF_002007445.2 Ailuropoda melanoleuca
CACGTGTTGTAATGAGCACTGGGTGTTATATGCAAATAATGAATCATGGAACACTACATCAGAAACTAATGATGTACTATATGGGGCTAACTTAACGATAATAATAATAATAATAAAAAAAGAGTCATCTGGCAAATGCTGAAGGCAAACTCCAAAAACAAAGAAATTGATGACAGGTGTCTGGCCCCGTAAATTTTGATTTATTGGATCTCAGATGGGATCCAGGCAGTGCTCTTTTAAAAAAATCTCTACCACTCCAAGTGATTCTAATGTACAGCCAGGGTTGAAAGCAGGAGGTCCATAGTTAAAGTTATTTTCAGCAGTAATATTTTCTGTTCATTTGCAATTTTTCCTTCTTCCCTTAGAACAGGGAAATTTCATCAGTTCTTTTGTTTAGTCTTTTACTTTAAGAAATTTCCTATGTAATATTTGCAATAGATGAAATGTTTCTGTAATGTGTAAGTTTTGAAGCATAACAATAATATGAAAATCTGTGAACACATTATCCAACTGAAGAACTAGAGGTATTACCTTAACTATTGAACTTGCTTATATTTTTCTCTAAAATCTTCTATCTCCTGATTTTCTCAAGGGTTATCAGTGTCATG
>NW_023215259.1:0-1148 GCF_002007445.2 Ailuropoda melanoleuca
CATCTGGGAGTGCCACTGTGGGGCACACAACCCAGGAGGCTGTGGGTTTTAGTAGCACAGACAGAAAAAGAAACAATGTGGCCTGGAGAGTTCAGTGTAGGAGCAGACTGTGATCACTGTGTTCTGAGACAGGGGTTTGGATGTGGTCACTTCTGCTCTGACTCTTGGAAGAGATGCGGAAAGCCACCAGGGAAAGCTGCCAGAGAATAAAACCCCCAAGAAACTGGTTTTCACTGAGCCCGTCACCCCTCCCACAGGGGGCAGGGCAACTCTGCCCAAACAGGGTTGCCTGAGTAACAGCGCAGCAGGGCCCTCCCCCAGAAGACAGGCTAGAAGAACAAGAGGATGACAACACTAAGGTCCCTATAAAACAGGTGCATCTTGCTTGGGTCGTGGTTAATAATTTGGACCCTGTATATTCCCTCAACTTTGACTAGTATGCAATCAGATTGAAGGCTCTCATCTTGACTGGTTGCTTTATGAAAAAAAAGTAATTCACTTTCCATAAAGAATTGAGCAAGGAAGAGAGATGTATTTTACTTTTTCAAATCATGGATGGCAGGGACTCATCCCTTTTACAAATAACTTTATATTGCTCGTGGTTAGTTACCAACTGGTTATATGATGCATTTTCAAAGCTCTGTGCAGCTGTACTCCTCTCTGGAGAATATGGCTGCCTGAAACTGCTCTCCTGCTTCGAGCAGCACGGCGACAAAATAAATGGCAACTTCGCCCTAGAACAGTATTGAATTAGCCTTCTAAATTAGAACCATAATCAGGCCATACATATTATTATTTTGATACTTGACATGCTCTGAAATAATGCAAGTTGGTACAGCCACTCTGGAAAACAGTGTGGAGGTCCCTTAAAAAGTTAAAAATTGAGCTACCCTATGACCCAGCCATTGCACTACTGGGTATTTACCCCAAAGATACAGACGTAGTGAAGAGAAGGGCCATATGCACCCCAATGTTCATAGCAGCATTGTCCACAATAGCTAAATCGTGGAAGGAGCCGAGATGCCCTTCAACAGATGACTGGATTAAGAAGCTGNATGGATTAAGAAGCTGTGGTCTATATATACAATGGAATATTACTCAGCCATCAGAAAGAATGAGTTCTCAACATTTGCTGCAACATGGATGGC
>NW_023215260.1:0-608 GCF_002007445.2 Ailuropoda melanoleuca
TTCATGCGGCCGCCCACGCGTCTAACAACAAACACCAAGCAACTTCTACGTGCCTGACGTCATTCTAGATGTTGGGCTGTGGTGGCCAATCGAATAGACGAAAATGCCTCCTCAAATGGAGCTTATACTCTACTCAGTGCAGACGGACAGTAAGCGGGTAAGCAAGGTGCGTCATGTATCTGATGGAAGTAAGAGCTGTGGATAACAATGAAGGGCTGAATCCAAATGACGTCTTTCAGCAGTAATTATGCCTTAAGAAAAGGCGGGGGGTAGTGTCCCTGACAGATGTGTCTAGAGTAGCCTCGAGCATTCATGATAGCCCTCATCTCTGCAGGTTACCTCTGGTTAAAGTGACCCACGAGGAAAGTGGGGAAGATGATGTGTGTATTAGTGACTAAAAACACTTGAGTGCAACTGACTGCATCAATCCTAAACTCTGTCTGTTTTCACACTTTTTGTATTTCAATGCTATGGAGCTAGAATGGATAAAAGCAGATTCTAGAGTGTCCCAGAGCACTTTTTCTAACCCTTGAAATCTTTTTTTTTTTTTAAGATTTTTTTTTTATTTATTTGACAGAGATAGAGACAGCCAGCGAGAGAGGGAACAC
>NW_023215261.1:0-608 GCF_002007445.2 Ailuropoda melanoleuca
TAAGATTCTCTTTCAGCAATTGGGATTCTCACATAGTAGTGTTTCTTCCCAGTCTCTAGCATCATAGAGGAGAATAAATATAGAATATTATTATAAATGCAATATTTATAAAAGTAACAAAAAGCAAGACAATAGAAAATGTTTACCTTCAACAAGTAAATTCCCTCTTAATATAAAAGAAATGTCATTTCTTTTGAAGCCTAACATGTAATATTACAGATTTTAAATTGCTTCCTTTGGGTAAGGCAGACGACTTGATTAATTTACTCTATTTATTTAATCTTATTACTATGATAACTAAAGCAATGCATGTTAATTTGGAAGAATATTTAAAAATAAATGTAATGCTAGGAATAGAATACTTAACTTCTAATTAGGACATAGACAATTTTAAGAGATTTTCTCTTTTTCCATAACAGTCAAAGTAAGACAAACTACAAAAATTCAGTTTTTCTGAACTCACCAGAGAGTTCTAGATGCAAAGAAACCATGATATGAGCTCTAGAAAGTTATGAGTTTTTTATAAGATGGAGGATCTGGACATTTCTCCACATGAGAGAATGAGGAATTTGCCATTAATGAAAGGAGGAAATAATAAGCTGAATATA
>NW_023215262.1:0-608 GCF_002007445.2 Ailuropoda melanoleuca
AGACGATACTTTAGTGCAAACATAACTTTCATATGCACTGGGAAACCAAAAAATTCATTCAACTTGCTTTATTGCAATATTTGCTTTATTGCAGTGGTCTAGAACTAGACCAGTATGGTGCCTGTATAGTGTTTACCATTAGCATGCCTGGATGGTGTTTACCAATACCACATATATGAATTTTTTATATTTTATCCATATATGTATCTATAGGGAAAATTGAACATTTTTTACATGTTTCCTGTTATCATGTTTTATGAAAATACAGTCTCTTTCTTATTTTAGCTCATTTTGAGTCATATTTCTTTATTTCTGCCTGTTCATTCATTTTAATAACTTTAAATAATCCATTATATGAATGTGCCACTACTTACTATTAATTTCCCTATTGATGGGTATTGAGTTCAGTCTATTTGTAATAAACTAAGTTTCAATAAAATGTTCTTTCCATTTCCATTATCCCTATGTGTTAGGGTTTATCTAGGGCAGTAGGTCCCAAGTGGTAAGAATCACATTATTTTAACTTAATTTAGGAATACTCTTAACAAATTTTTCCAGGATTTTCTCCATAGGAGTCTGGGACCATTTTTCAAATTGAACCACCTATA
>NW_023215263.1:0-2265 GCF_002007445.2 Ailuropoda melanoleuca
AAACTCATCACCCACTCTTAAGAAGGACGTGTGTGCCCCGGGAAGCCGTTGCAGGTGGTTTGACGTGCTGACGCGTGCGTGCAACTTTTTCCTTCCCCAGTTTTTCATGTTGCTTGCTGACCTGAAGCAGACTTGGCTGCACATTCTGTCCATCCACTCAGTCCACGGCACGTCACTCCGGGGAATTAGAAGCAGCAGGATAGACAGGCACTGGGCTCAGGGATCCTCCAGGGCAGGAGCAGAGGACACGCTGGCTGCCTAACCTTGTGAAGTGCGTATAATCGATGCCCAGAGAATTGTGCAGCTTTCAAAGTCAGGGGGAGTTTGGGAAGTTCTTCCCACCGGTCAGGACAGGCTTCCTGGCATTGTAGATGAGCAGATCATGTGAGGGAGACAACGGGGGAGGGGGTACAAANAGGGGAGGGGGTACAACCGGCCTTGAGGCGTACCCAGCTGCCACCCAGCAGCCAGGGCTGCTAGAGTATTTTCGTCTGTGTGCCAGCCAGTGAGAGGGGAATGCACGCTGATGGGAGTGGTTGGAGGTTTGCTCGCATCTGTTTTAAAGCTGCTCGCTATTAGCACAGAATTTCTATTTGGAGACTTGTATTTAATCTTAACAACCAGGTGGGGTTTTCGGCTTCTCTTTCAGGATGTATCAGAGCATTTAATATAAAACTACTTTAAAATACTCAGCAGCTGGTTTAACTGGTGCTCTGGGAAGATGAGCATGTTCACTCTGTGACCTTTAATGACCTTCACCCCCGTGCACGCTGGGATAGACATCTGGGACCTGAGTAGAGGCACTACGGGTGGGAAGGTGGGGGAGTTAAAGCCTAACCTGAATGTCATCTTAAGGACTTTGCATTTCATCGTAGNTGTACAGTACTTAACTCACTGACTGTTTAACAAACATTTCCTGGATGTCTAATTCGTGGTAGGTGTTGACAGTACCAAAATGGCTCCTACTTTGGGTGGGCCACTACCTTGAGCAAGTGAGTCAGATCATATTAGGTGGATTAATCCAGCGGCAACATGGAACAGGGGTGGTGAGAGTGTGCCCAGGCCAGAGTGAGAGAATGTGCAGTTAGAGGACCACATAGCAAGTTAGTGGCAGGGCCTGTATTCAAAATAATCATTAGTGTGTTTGGTATCCCATATGGTAGCCACTTGCCACGTGTGGCTGTTGAACACTTGAAACGTGGCTAGTGGGAACTGAGATGTTCTGTAATGTGTAAAACACACACCAGTTGTCAAAGACTTAGTGTGGCAAAAAAAAAAGTAAAATATCTCATTAATACTTTTTCAATAGGGATTGCATTTAAATAATACTTTGGACATACTCAGTTTTATAAAGTATATGGTTAAAATTAACTTCACCTTTTTTTTTAACCATGGCTGTAAGAAAACTTAAAATTATATATGTGGCTTGCAATATATATACATACATATATGTATATGTATATGTATATGTATATATACACACATATATATGTATATATATATATATTTTTTTTTTTTAAGAGAGAGAGAGAGTGTCCAAGTTGGGGGAAGAGGGCCAGAAAAGAGAGAGAATCTCAAGCAGGCTCCACACCCAGCACAGAGCCCAATGCAGGGCTTGAACTCANTGATCGTGACCTGAGCTAAAATCAAGAGTCGGAAGCTTAACTGACTGAGCCCCCCAGGCACCACTTGCATTATATTTGATGAGACGGTGCTGCCCTAAGCTATGTGACAGCCGTGGGTGCAGGAAGCATGGGTGGATCATTGGGGAGGAAGATGTGGCAGTGGTAGGAGACACGTGAGGCCTCTTTAAGCCACAGGGGCCTCGAGCAGGACTCACCATGAGGTCATTTGCCTGCATCCAGCTTCGCCTGCTTCTTTTTACATAACCTGCTTCAGATGGTCTGCCGTTGCCCCAACTCCTCCCCGCTCAGACGCATTTATGCTGCTGTTGTATGACCGGTCGTTCACCACGGGTATAATATATATTCAAGTGCAACATCAACTCTGACCAGTATTGAGCCAAGGTGCCCACCTTCTTTGTCCAGTGTAGAGTGTGGCCCATGCCGGTCACTGAGGGTCAGGGAAAGCCATCCATCAGCGATGACTCAAGAGGTTTTACGTGTGTGTGATGGGAGCTCTGCTTGTCTTACTCATAGAGGTTGCAGGAGAGGGCAATGAGTCGTTGACTTCAAAGCTGCTCTGTGTCTTCAGTAGCAATGTGTGGCTGGGCCTCGAGGGAGGGGTCAGGGCTGACCCCAGTGT
>NW_023215264.1:0-608 GCF_002007445.2 Ailuropoda melanoleuca
CTGACTTCTTTCATACATGCATTTTTAAAAGATTGAATAAAAACCAAATGCAGGATAGCAATGCCAAGTAAAGTTGAAGATGCCCATACTCTATGACTCAGTAATTTCACTCCTAGATATCATCTTAGAGAAGTTCTTACCCATAACTACAGGCAACATGGACCAGGGATCTCTCTAGCAATGTTACTTGCAATAAGAAAAAAAGATCAACTCAAAATGTCCCTTCAAAGAAGAAAGACTGAACAGTGGAGGGTTTTTTTTTTTCATACAATGGAATACTAGGTGGTAGTGAAAATAAATGAACTAGAGCTACCCAACTACAAGCATAATGTTAACATCCCACCTCCTCTAAAATTTCTTACAGAAACACACAAAGTAAAGCACAGTAGAGCTTTAAAGAAAAGCAGGAGATGGGAACAACTTTCAGGATAGAAGTGATCTCTGAGTAGACAGATGGGAAGGGCAACAGAAAGGAACACACAAAGGGCTGAAAAGGAACTGATAATTTCTTAAGCTGGTTGGTGAACACACAGCTGTTCGCTTTATTATTAATCTAAACTGTATATACATGTTACACATATGCATTATACAACTTTTGGAGAGATGCC
>NW_023215265.1:0-608 GCF_002007445.2 Ailuropoda melanoleuca
TTTTTTTTTTTTAAGTCTTCTGGCTTCTGGATCCAGAGAAGTTGGATAAAAGGGCAAGAACGAGCTAATGTCAAACAAGGCACATGGGAATTGGAGCTTGATCAATTTCAAAGATTTCCTACTTAACTTAGCCATGGAGACTGCTATGATCACCAGAAGAACATGTGCTGTTTGGCAATGCTGTTAAACAACCCGGATTAGAGCTGAGAAGGCAGGCAATTTGCAGAGAAACAGTTGAACACTCCTTTGTCAAACATCAGCAGACAGACGTTTGTCAACATAAGGTGAACTGGAGAATTTGGGGTTGCAAACAGTTGTCAGCCAGCTGGAACATCCTGGTACAAACATCTCGGTGCCCAAAAGTGAATGATGTTCTCTCTTGCATTCCCCAGAAACCTCAATATTATTTCATTTAATGACTCCAAGTGTCCTGATAGGAGGTTCAAGTAGAGAATAGCTACATTGGTCATATGAATAAATTTGGAGGAATGAGTGGATACTTTCGGGAGCTTGAGCTCATCAAATTGAGAAAGGATGCACAGAACAAGATTCCACTGGACAAGTGGGTGCTTTTTGTTTGAAGGCACAGGATTTATTTCTGGTAGTAG
>NW_023215266.1:0-608 GCF_002007445.2 Ailuropoda melanoleuca
GGATCACGCCCTGAGCCGAAGGCAGACGCTTAACCGCTGTGCCACCCAGGCGCCCCATGAACCCAATTTTTTTAAAATACAAGGTCAAACAGGGGCCCATGAGTGGAGCAGGAACAGTTTTGCAGCCATTCCTGGATTTCCTGCACTTTCTATACAGGAAAACACAGTCATTCGCACATACCAAGAGATGCCCATATTGACTCAGGGAGGGACCCAGCCCAGGTCCCCATGGGCCCCAACGACAGGCATCCGCTGGGGTCAGGGAGCTGCCTTGTAGCTGGAGGACAGCAGAAGGGCTTTTGCCCCATGAGTATAGGGTCTGGCTTCCCAGCTGAGGTCCTACACTGAATGCCAAGCATCCAAAGACCAGACTCTTGGGGTCCCACAATCCCAGCCATGAAATTGGGTAACAGCAGTGCCTGGTCTTCTGCTCTCCAGGACTGGGCATGCCATGAGCCGTCCCACAGGCTGGTGTCACCATCAGCCCAGGAACGCCAAGGGACACCTATAACAGCTTCTGCCAGGAGCTTGGGCTTGGCCTGCCGCACCTCCCCCTTCCTTCCACTGATCCACCAGAGCTCTGCCTAGGCTGACAGCCAGCTGCTCCC
>NW_023215267.1:0-608 GCF_002007445.2 Ailuropoda melanoleuca
ACACACTGACCAAACATTTATCGCTATAAACTGTCTTTCAAATTTGTTACGATGCATATTTGATATTGCAGAGTTTTGACAGAGTTTGAATATTATCACAAAGTTTCGCTGGGCAATTTATTATTATTTTAAGCATCTGTTATTTACAGCAGTGTCTAAAGGTCTTTAAAAATTCTCAAATTGATTTCTTCAAGTTATTTTTCTGGTTTTCCATAATTTTGGCATTCTTAAAATTATGTCTACGAATTGCTGGGAAAAAAATCAATATCAGTAGCAAACAATGTGTATTGTGGCTAGTCCAATTGAATCCAAACTCATTTCTTGATGTACCTATTTTAAACCTATATTATAACTACTTATACCTATGTCTTGATGTGCCTATTTTTTTTTCCTAAAGACAAAATGTAGCACAAACAAAAAATTAATGAAATCCTTCCCCTTTCTCTGCATGGTAATTAAACTCTTTGCAGAGTCTATTCTTAAACTTAGCCTGGGGCACCCCTTTTTAACTTTGAAATTACCTCTTGAAAGGTCTTAGTGTTTTTGAGTACCAGAGGGTGGGGAAACAAAGTGAAGACTTTGATCTTTTGGTCATTACTCTGTTTATA
>NW_023215268.1:0-608 GCF_002007445.2 Ailuropoda melanoleuca
GCTTCTGAGCAGAAAAAGAAACCGAGTGAAGTGTCGATGCCACCTTCACGCCAGCATAGGAGGGACCAGGCTAATGTACTTGCGAATCAGATAATGGGATCCTGAAGAATACAGATTTTGTGTTTTGAAAGCCTGCTTTATTATTGTCCTAATTATTATATTTCAATGTGGTATGACTTCTAGAAATTTATTATATAGTTTATGAATTTTTATATCAACAAACAAGTTGCTTTCTAGGTAAAATATGTCTTTTTCCAGGAAATTAATAAATGTCTCAAGTTAAAGAAACATAGCCTACAGATCTTTACCACCTTAAAGGAGTAAACAACACCAAGAGTTACTAATAAAAATACAGTGACGAGGTCTTGTTATACATGAAATAATTTGGCTGGCCATTGTCCCTGGTTCCTAGGAGGGAGCCTTTAAACCCCCGGAATTTCCTGAGTAATAGGATTTTCTTTGTTCTTCATCGTGGGTCTCTCAGACTACTCTTGCCAGAAAGACCAACCATGCGATTTGAGGGTTGGGGATTTGAACCACATATCAGTTGATCTTTTAGGAGGGGAGGGGGCTTGGGGATTGAGTTCAATCACATGGCCAATGATTCA